>NC_056746.1:1388425336-1388492836 GCF_019279795.1 Protopterus annectens | reverse complement strand
TTACTTGTCAAAATGCAATAAGTATGCCTTTTGGTGGTATCTATGTAGTCGTGCATTGATTAGAAAAACAACATTGGTCTGGATTTTAAAGATTCTTCCCTACCAAGAAGGCAAGGTTACCCTGAAAATGAATGTATGCTCAGGTAAATTTTGAATGCTATGACTTTTGCCCTTCTGCTATGATTTGTAATAGTCCTCTGCTATGATTTTGAAAGCTGAGAGGTTAAGTGGAAGTATATGGTGTTAAGGCCGATTCATGAATGGCAATGCAAATTACAGATGTACACAGACACAACGTATTTCATTTACATCCTAGAGAAGGTAAATATTATCCTTCTAACTGTCTAATCTACAACAGTTTTCCAAATCTGCGTTATATCAGCGATACGCATGCACAAGACAAGATGAAGATACAAGAGTTGAGGTGACGTAGTGCGATATCAGCGATACGCATGCACAAGACAAGATGAAGACACAAGAGTTGAGGTGATGTAGTGTGATATCAGCGATACGCATGCACAAGACAAGATGAAGACACAAGAGTTGAGGTGATGTAGTGCGATATCAGCGATACGCATGCACAAGACAAGATGAAGACACAAGAGTTGAGGTGATGTAGTGTGATATCACTGATATGCATGCACAAGACAAGATGAAGATACAAGAGTTGAGGTGATGTCAGTCATTACCACAAAGAGTTAAGGACGAGGAAAACTGCAATGGCAGCACCAACATCACTCCCAAGGTTATTATTAAGAAGGAAAATTGACAGCAAGGGACACCTGTATTGTTAATAGCGATGCTGGTTTCAATGCATAAAGACAAAAGTAGTAATGGCTCTGCATATTGTTCTGACCTATTTTCATTCATGCAGTAACTGTCAACTCTAAACTGCAGGTACAAAAACAGGGAATATCATTCTGTACCAGTTGAAAGAATACCATTTTTATGTTAATAATGTTGAATGGTGGTACACAGGTACCACTTCAACCTGATGTCAGTTTTGCACTGTTGTGAAGGCAGAAAGCCCTATTACCCTCAGAAATTGCACCATCCACTCTGCCCAGTGTTATAACAGGACAAAGACAAGCCATTGCAAAATAAACAGGTACAGCGTGCTGAGTAAGCTGGGCAAACTGAAAACCAAGCATAAGTGATTAATTATTGTATATCATATAGATGCAGAGCAATATATGGATTGTGGTGTTTATGTGATTCTTCCCTGTAGGAAGAGCCAAGGTTGTGAAATGGCAGTAAAAAGAGTTGAACAGTATCATAGAGTCTGAGCAAAGCCATTAAGGTGAAGTATAAAGATGAGAGGATACTGCTGGTTGGAAAAACAAAGCCATGAAAACAAAGTTGAACTTTATTCAGAAACCTCATTAGAAAGATACACAGTCTATAACTGGTTGCACAATTGCAAAGAATAGTGTTTCATCTGTGAAATGCATACATACAAAGTCATGGAGAAAAATTAGAAAATGTTGTTGTTGTTGTTGTGTCTTTCGGCTTTTTCACGGTTAGGGGTCGCCACAGCGGAACTCCGGTCTGCTAATGATTGGCAGATAGATTTTTACGTGCCGAGTTGCCAGCCCTGATGCACAACCTTCAAACGAAGGTAAGCCCATTCATGCATGTCTCCACGCAGAAGACACTCTAGCTGAGAATCGAACTGGACAGCGTCTTAATGTGAGGCGACAAAGCTACCGCAGCACCACCACCGCAGCCTCAGAAAATGTTCTTGTAATCAATGTAAAAATCTTAAAACACAGAGCACAAAGCAGAATTCCTAAAGCAGAAACATTAATTAGCTGAAAGATTAAAAATTGACAGAACACAAGAGTTTAAGAAAATACTCAGGGCTCTAGTAACTCAGGAAGAGGAGGAAATAGGTGGAGGCAAAGAAGAATGATATCACCTTAAAAATAGCACACATTTGGAGTACAGGACAGATACGTAACTGAGCCAGGTTTGGAAATAAGGTACATAAGGAAACTTGGTGGTGGAATATAGAAGTCCAGGAAGTTATCAAAAGAAAGAAGGAATGCAGGAAAAAGTATGAGATAGAAATGATGGACTAGACCTAAGAGGAATACTGGTTGGCTAACAAAAAGGCTAACACAATACTGATTGGGTAACAAAGAGGCTAACACAATACTGGTTGGCTAATAAAAAGGCTAACACAATACTGGTTGGCTAACAAAGAGGCTAACACAATACTGGTTGGCTAACAAAAAGGCTAACACAATACTGGTTGGCTAACAAAAAGGCTAATGCAGCAGTAGCAATAACAGATAACAAATAGCAAGACATCATAGGCATACTACCAGCTTCTGGAACGTGACTCAGCAGATGACACAAAGAAACTATCCCGTTGCAAGGCAAAGACAGAAAGATAAAGAAGATAGTCAGACACCCTTCATAAGGGACGCCAGCAACAACCTGCTCACCAGCCCACAGGACAACAAACACACAAGGAAGGAGTACTTCCAGCAACTTCTGAATGAAGAAATCCCCAGAGTAACTGAAATACCCCTACAATATTGATCTATAATACAAAAATAGATGTGTACCAGATATAAAGGTGGTACTTGTTATTTTAAAACTATACAAAAAGGAGCAAGTAAGACTTTGATGCAGACAGATGTTTTAGAAATTCAAGACTTAAATGTGTCATACACTGTACCCTAAACAAGTACATTTATAGGCAGACTCCAATCTCAGCTTGAATACATAGTAAGTATTTACCTTTATAGTTGAACAGTAACAATTTTAACAGGTTAAGTGTAGAAGCCGAGCAACATGTAATACAAAAAATTGTTTTCTTGCAGCACAAACATTTAAGCATTTGGAAAAAGAAAATGTAAATCTGTAAAGGTGTTTAATTCTCAGATATAACATTTTACATCAACCATCTGTCAGTATCAGTATTATTAAAACAGTGACTAGAGAAACACCTCTCCCTGGAATACAATATTACCTGAGACATTCATTAAGAATATGCTTCAGCGTACAACACTCCTTAATTGTTTTCTTTAGAGACCAGAGCTGTAAACATAATGGTTATGGTCATTCAAGGGCATACTTAGTTCCCAGTCTCTAAAAGGAATACCATCATCATCAGCCCCCTTTTCCCATTTTTTCTACATGGGGTCGGGGTATCCTGTTAACTTTTGCCAGCTCTCTCAATTCAGTGCCACACTCTTGCCTTTTTCAACACTCATGCCTGACTGTCGCAGATCTTCTTTCACACAATCCATCCACCTCTTTCCTGGACATCCTCGCTTCCTCTTACCTTCTTCCTGCCTGTCCCAAATCTTCCTCACCAGATTGTCTTCTGCTATTCTGCATATGTGTCCAAACCACTGTAATCTGTTCTCTTTGATCTTTTTTTGCAATTGGAGCTACTTTGGTTTCTGCTCTTATGTCCTCATTTCTTCGTCTGTCCCACAGTGTGCATCCTACCACCTTTCTCAGGCACTTCATTTCCATCACCTCTAGCTTCTTCAACTGTTCTGCCTTTACTGCCCAGGTTTATGTACCATACAGTAGTATTGGTCGCACCACTGTTTTGTACACCTTACATTTCAGCTTCCTTGTCATTCTTCTATCATAGAATACACCTGATACTCTATGCCAGTTGGCTGCAACCCCTAGATTCTAGCTTTGACCTCTTCATTCAGACTACCCTTCTTCTCAACCACCCCTCCCAGATACTTGAAACTGTTTATTTGTTCCACTATCTTCCCTTCTATCTCTATTCTCAGCTTCTTCTGATTTCCCCAGTTTGCTGCCATTACCACTGTCTTATCTGTGCTTAGTTTCATCCCATGTGCCTTCAGTTTTTCATTTCATTCTCCTATCCTTTGCTGAAGTTCTAGCTCAGAGTCAGCTTGTACTGCCACATCATCTGCATACAGAAGCTTTGTTGATCTGTCCCCTCCAACCTGTTTGCTAATGTAGTCCATCACCATTATGAACAGCAGTGGGTTCAGAGCTGAACCCTGATGTACACCCACTCCCACTGAGAACCCCTCTGTGAGGCCGAACACTGTTAGTACTTCAGTCATTGGGACCTTGTACATAGCCTGCACTAACTGTACCAATGTTTCTGGGACTTCAAACCACCACAGTACTGCCCAGATTAGCTTTCTTGGGACCTTGTCATATGCTTGCCCCAAGTCTAGGAATGCCCAGTTGGACTTTCTCCTCATTTCTAGCTTCTTCTCAAGTATCTGTCTCAATGCAAACATTGGGTCAAATGCAGAATATGATCTGCATTATACAGAAAATATGTATATATGTATAGATATATGATTCCCCTATACACAAAATATGTATATATGTATACATATATGATTCCCCTCTACACAAAATGTGTATATATGTATACATATATGATTCCCCTATGCTGCATTGAGGTTAAAATGCTGAAGTTACAAAATGCTGAAACCACAAAATGTCAAAATGAATTTTATGCAGGGGGCAAGCCCCTCCCTACACCCTTTCCCAACACCGCACACTTCCTGCTAATTATATATATCGACTCTGGGATCACACTACAGTAGGGAGGGGATAAATTCCATTTTCAACATTTTGTGGTTTTGATGTTTTGTACGTTCAGTGTAAACACAGGACATATATAAAAACATACATATATATCCATATTTATTTTTTTATTATTATTTATTTATTTTACATTTGTTTACTAGGAAAGTCCAACTGGGTTTTTGCCCATTTTCAAAAGAGGCCTGAGGAGAAAAGCTCCATGACAATTACAATAAGTAATTGATATAATACATACAAGTTTGCAATGAGCAGTTTCAAGAGAAATTTAGCAAGTAATTTACATTATACAATATGGTTTGCATAGATTTTAGAAAGCATATCTCAGAACATAGTGTGGTAAGCAGATCACGGTTAAGGAATTCAGCAGTATTTTAAAGTTGGAAGAAAAGTTTTTGAGGACAGTAGTGACCATATCTCTCAAGTGTAAAAAGTTAATGTTCCTCGATGTTCCTCAAAGTTCCACATTGAAAGAGTCTGTCACACATTCAGTGTTAGGAATTTTTTAAAGTGAAATCCATGGTAAATAGAAATTAATCATATTAATTCATTAAAGGATCTTCTTTGTAAGTAAAACCAGCATATTTTAAGCATCCTATGACCTTCCTAGTTGAAGTTGTTAGTAAGCCATTAGAATGTGTTCCACATTTTGCCCATTTGTTCCACATTATGAAGGCGAGTGTTCCTCATTTTGGAGATGGAAAGTTGAGAGCTATGGTAGTGACAGTATAATTGCTGACTGTGAAAGATAACATATTTGTAACAGCAAATCAGAAGACAGGCAGCTAGTACTATTGAAATGAGGCAGACAATATACTGACCTAAGGTGCACAAAGCCATTTAAGGAAATGTAGTTATCCTGATTTCCAGAATGTCAGTATAACTTCCAGAAATGTAACCTTACAGGATTTATAGGATTCTGATGTTAGGTCACAGGCTGGAAAGTGTCTGAGAAGGACTGATTAAATGGATGCAGGCTAGATATCATGCTCCGTTTCACACTGTAATTATGTGTCTTTGATGAATGTTAGTTTTTGCCTCTAGTTTAATGATGAAATAAAATGTTTCATTCTAGTTATTTTATAGTATTTGGTATACTGAGCTGCTAAATAGATTAGCAGTTTGCTGTTTCTTCTTGAAGGTTCATATTATTTTATTTTGGCAAAATATGCTTGATATGATCATACTGTTATGAGCCGACTACATCACTGAAGCCCATTTGGTAAAAATGGTTCCCTTAAGCCTCATCAAACTGCATGACACCGAGCATAACAAATGCTGAAAAATAATGTCCATAACAGGGAAGGGTAAAAAAGTTAACTTTAACCATTTAAAACATAGCAATGATTTCCTGTTGAAAACAGCAATCAGCGTTATGTTCCCACCCATCTTTTTTTTGGGTGACTGATACTTCAGGAATTTCTCTGTGACCACATGTACAGGAGTCTGCTAAGACTAACAGACAAAGCAGGTGTCCAGTGAAGAGGCTGTGGTTTACTCCTGAGGATTTCTGACCCCAGAGATAGTTATAATAGCTTTGGAGTTCACCCCCCTACTCAAGGTCATGTGGTGGTCTTTCTCGTGAAGAAATTATTCCAGTGGATATTTGTTCAGTCTTTTGGTCTCCACCTAATGGGCTTCATTTAGACAGTGATCACAAAATTATACCATAGGCATTGGTTTCATTATTTTATGTTTCCTCAGTAGTGGCAGTGGTTCTGTTTTGTTTTGTTTTTAAATTTTTTTCTTGTTTTCTCTTTCTTTCTTTCATGCAGCTGCCACTTCTGATTTGTGTGTTATGTTTTAATATACTCACATAAATGTTATCGTGAATATGACCACTGTGTAATACAATTTATATTACACAAATCAGCAGAAAACAATATGAGATAACTTTTAACTCAAACTATCCAGGTGAAATATATGTCATTTAACCCCCTCATACACGCACACAAACACACACAATACATGCTAATTATGTTACAGGGCCTTCTGTGTTTTATTTTTATTAGCCTATTTTTCCATCTTTTTTATTTTACTTTCTAAAACCTAAAAATAGAAAAGGGGCAAAATAACTACATCGTAATTTCCCCTAGAAGTGACATTCCACATCCAAACAAAAATGTTATTGAATATAAATGTAATTTTTTCTAGCATTGTTAATAGCAACATTTTCCACTGTGGTCATTCCTCTAAAATAAAACATCTGATCTGTATTTCCTAACTGGCTTTCAATGATATAAATAGATCTATACTTAATTAGATTTCTTATTGAAGCAAAGGGTTAACAGCTACAGCAAAATATTTTGATGAGTCAGATTTTCCTGTGTTCTTCTGAGATGTTTATAATCTGTAGATTACCTGTGGATTTTGTAACTGAAATTGCTCTGTGTGCTTGTTGAATTTAATATATATATATTATATATATATATATATATATATATATATATATATATATATATATGTATATATATATATATATATATATATATATATATTTACTATCACATTTACAAATTTTGGAAAATCTAGTACACAAAGCAATTTCCTAGAAACATTTCAAGGAAAGTTAAAAAGTGAAGATGTATGCAATGACTTCAGGTACTCACAATTTACAAAGGACACATTCAATGCATACTGCATGTTTTCTACTGCAGAAATGCAAGAAAGGCCATGTCATGTTACACAATCAAAACATTTCTACAGTAATCCAAGAAAATTTCAAGACAATACGCTTTCCTCATAAGCTTGAAATAAAATACAAGTCATAGTCAAATAATTAATATTACACAATGAAAATACTACAGTATTAAGCACACATTGAAATGGTGACATTTTGTCTCTCTGCTCACTCAACCTGGCCTTATACCTGGCTTTCATTCTACTCTGTGAAATAACTTTAAATATATGCCGATAAACACTACCAGAACAGATGTGGTGCGAAACCCATTACCACCCCATCTGGTAATTAAGTATGTGAAACTCAAGCCCAGTTATCATCTCCACAAAGATAAACTAATGTAAAACCAGCAGCAAAGCAGTAAGAAAAACATTTGCCCAATAAACCTTCAATTGTAAGAACACTCATCCCCAACTAAGGGTCACTCACTTTGTTTTGCACAAATTCTTTATAGAAAGACATGTTTTTTAAACACTACCCCCCCCCCCCCACCGCAGAGTACAGCAGGACATATAGAGACCAGATAACCCATTCCCAAACCATTAAGAAATAATCAAACTGAAAACAATAAAACAGAAGGAAACTTAACACACACACCCCAGTGTACTGCCTGCACTAATTCCCATAATCAGGTTTGTTGTAAAACTTTCTGCCTCTGTGTCTGTAGTTTTAGATAAATCTTAACTCCTCTCTCCTTCTATAACATCTAAAAACATGGGAAATTTTTAGACTCAAAAAATATATTTCCCCATTTGCTCTGCAGAGTTAATCAGTGACTGCTAAGACAGGCAAATCACTCAGTTACGTACATCTCAGATGCAAATTCCTAACCTCTGAATTGAAAGCCTGGCTTAACCAGCAAAGGTTAAGGCTTGCAGGGGACATCGCCAAATGTGTAGTTCTTTATGTATGTTATTCAACAACACTGTATATCCAGGTCACTGCAACTGCCAAACGTTGAAAGGGAGAAGAGTGCATATACATATTTGTTTACTAATGAGGTACTCATTATGACCCCTTAGTGAATAACATGAGAAAGAACCAGCCTTGTGCCTTGGAGAACCCAGACTGGTTTTGCAATGAGTGATGGAGATGATGATTAACTTACTAAAAGTGCTGTCTGTACCCTCGCTGAGCTCACTAGGTACTTGGCAATCATGATCATGACCCTAGTGAGGTCATGACATTTGATGTCAGGATGTGGATATAATCTTGAGTTACACTGGGGAGGAAACAAGTGTAAACAAATCATGACTTAAAGGAGCCACTCAGAATTTGGCGGTATCCTGTTATTTTTAAGATGAAATTCAGTATTTTCTGGCGAATACCAGACACATGAGATGACCCATTGTACTGCCTGTTCCAATGACTCGCCAGGTTGTCATGTGACACATCAGTACCATTACATTGTGCTACACTGAAGTGAAACATGATGAACGCTGTTATACTCACACACACACACACACACACACACACACACACACACACATCAGCACTTTGTGTTGTTTAAACAAAAAGATTTTAACAAAAGTATTGATCTTTGATTATTTGCAGTGTTGGTGTGACCCATTCTTGAGACAACAGTTTTTGATGGGAGTTGATCCCTAACCTATCCTGTCATATATAATAGAAGAAATAGCAAGCAAATAACTCACTCTCTAGTTTTGTATTACCCCTTGTTCGCTGTGTACCTGAGAAAGCATTTTTCTAGAAATTGTTGACACACCACCATAACAGTAGAAGACAGAACTATAACAGTGTCTGTCCACCCTTCAATGGAGAAGAAAGTGCTTCCACTAAATATCCAAAATGTACGGTCTTTGGAGTAGAAGAATGAAACCCTGGTTATATCCCAAATCACACAGGTTCAGACCATGTCCATGGAGTTGGAGAATGTGGGAATAATGTGGCTAAAGCCTGCCAACCCCATGCTGTGGACAGTAGGGGGTGCAGTGTGATCTATAGTACATTACAGTACAGTAGTCTGCTAGACAGAGGTCAGGGTTACAGTACAGTAGCTTGCCAGACAGAGGTCAGGGTTACAGTGCAGTAGTCTGCCAGACAGAGGTCAGGGTTACAGTACAGTAGTCTGCCAGACAGAGGTCAGGGTTACAGTACAGTAGTTTGCCAGACAGAGGTCAGGGTTACAGTGCAGTAGTCTGACAGACAGAGGTCAGGGTTACAGTACAGTAGTCTGCCAGACAGAGATCAGGGTTACAGTACAGTAGTTTGCCAGACAGAGGTCAGGGTTACAGTACAGTAGTCTGCCAGACTGAGGTCAGGGTTACACAGTACAGTAGTTTGCCAGACAGAGGTCAAGGTTACAGTGCAGTAGTTTGACAGACAGAGGTCAAGGTTAGAGTACAGTAGTCTGCCAGACAGAGGTCAGAGTTACAGTACAGTAGTTTGCCAGACAGAGGTCAGGGTTACAGTGCAGTAGTCTGACAGACAGAGGTCAGGCTTACAGTACAGTAGCCTGCCAGACAGAGGTCAGGTTTATAGTACAGTAGTCTGCCAGACAGAGGTCAGGGTAAGCAACCTTGTTCAATGGCCAGGTGTGCAGGCTTTGCCAAGGAGCATGCAGTGCTGTAGACAGAATTCTAGCATGTGTGGGAGCATGCATGTATCAATGACCAGGATCTCAAGTAGTGAAAGTACTTATGTATTAAAAGTTTACCACAATGAGGATTGTGCCCCACAATGTGTGACAGTATGTATGTATGTATGTATCAAAGGGTTAGCATTGCAATGAGTGTGCCCCAGCATGTGTGGGAGTATGTATGCATGTGTGTATCAATGGCCAGGATTATAAGGAGTGTGTCCCAGTATGTGTGAAAGTACTCATGTATTAAAAGGTTACCATAGTGAGGAGTGTGCCCCAGTATGTGTGAAAGTACACATATATTATATACTTTATATTATTATAATACTATATCATACTGAATGTTGTTTTGATTGTACAGTTTAAGATGTTTCATCTTTGTATCTGTATGGTGTACTGTTTTCATCTTACTTTTAGCTGATGTGCAGTTTAAAGTATTATTATCCTAGTTTTATTTGATGTAAAATGTATAGTGTTATGCTTCTGTACCTGTGAAATTGTACTTTATTAATCTGTGTTATATGTGAAGCTTTTCTCCCTGGGCCTCTGCTGAAAAAGGACTTGTGTCCAGTTGGACTTTCCCAGTAACCAAATTTAAAATAAATAAATAAAATAAAATAAAATATTAAAAGGTTACCATAGTGAGGAATGTGCCCGAGTATGTGTGAAAGTACTCATGTATTAAAAGATTACCATAGTGGGACTTCCAAGATGGTTGCACATTGAGTAACAGCCTAGTTCCAGCTCTCCCTGTGTGAAAACAGAAACTCAGCAGAGAAGGCCAGTAGACTCATTAACTGGCTAGTAAGGGTACTGCCTGGATGCCAGGGAAAAAGAAATATAGAGGATCTGTGAAAAATTCAGCTACAAAAAGTTAAGAAGAAGCACAGACTGGTGAATGTTCTGCAGCTGTTCAGCAAAAAGCAGTGCAACCTCCAGAAATAACTTCCAGTTACCTACAGGAAGATACAAGGCAACTGCACATGGACCTGGTTAAAATAAACGAATCACTGATGGAATATATCAACACAAACAGCAAAAGGCTGAAAAAAATGGAAGAAGCTTTAGGGGTATCCAACCTTTTGGCTTGCCGGGGCCGCATTGAGTGAACAGAAAATGTCTTGGGGCCGCGTATAAAATATATCATATAGTTAACTCTTTCGCTGCCACGGGAGACCAAAGTCGACCTCCTGGCTATACTGTAGGTACATTCGAACAATTAATACATGGAATAAATGCCTAATATTTGCCTTAAAATTCTAATTCTCATTCTGATTTTAATTCTCTAATCTATCAGTTAACGCTAACATCTTAGTTAATATATAGATTTTTTTTACAAATAAATATTCACTACAGCACTAGCATTTCTCACTGGGAAAACCACTCCAGCAGTCCATCTACATACAATGTCAACATTAGCAGTCCTACAATACTATAATCCACAAAAATAAGCCAAACAATTTGCAATAAAGTAAAGAATTCACATTACTGACTTAATAAAACAATTCTGAATAAGCTACAAGAGGGTCTCACCCAAACAAATGACTGGTGCCAAAAACATGGCCTCAAGCTAAATGCCAAAAAAATGTACAATCATCCCCTTTGAGGAGAGTGATGTCCCCACAAATTATCACATTAATAACAATGTTGTAAGCACGCAATCAGTCGTGAGGTGCTTGGGCACCCAGATTGATAGAAACCTGACTTTTGACCACCACGTTGTCTCCGTTGTAAGGAAAGCTTTTTACATGGCCCACCTCAATTAGTAAGGGTATCTCATCCAGGGACAAGGAGGTCATAACATCCCTGTATTCTTCCTTTACAAGAGCAATTATTGAGCGCAGCACCCCTTTTGGCACGTGCCTCAGCAAAACACCATGCCAAAAGAAAGACTACAACCATTTCTAACAAAAAAAGTTAAAGGACTAAGTTCACATAGTTATCCAAACAGACTAAAAAGCTTCTTGCTTTCCTCTGTCTCTCACTGGCCCCTATAAATTTCATCACTGGCTTGCTTTCCAGGCTAAGAAAGATCATGCCCTAAGAGACTTTCTCCACCTCAGAAATACTGGTTATATTTAAAACACTCACCACAAAGACCACAGCCTTCACTGCAACATAAACAAGCCACTTTGTATGGACAGGTTCTTGACACAAAAACTTTCAACTTCTGTAAAAAGCTCCTCTCATTATCAAACAATGTAGTTCAACAACACTACAACTGGATGGATAGCCATGAATATACTCCTTAAGTAAGCAGCATAGCCTTCATCAAACAGGAAGGAAAATCCACATACTAAACTGTCCTAGCTGGATGGCTAAGATCTAATATTGGTTACTCAAGTCTACTTGTCTAAGAAGAGGGGCCTATTTAACTAAGAATTCCATTTGCAAAAATATATTCAGTAAACATATTAAATCTCTCCCTCTTATATACATACACACACACACACACACACACACACACACACACACACACACACACACACACACACACACACACACACACACACACACACACACACACACACACACACACACACACACACACACAGAAAAGGAGCCCCTACCTGTAAAATAGGCAACCTCAGTAATCACATGACACAGTCTCACTGATTGAAATTGTCTGGAAGTCAAAATATCTGAAAAAAAATCATAATAGAGATGGATTCATCCATGCAATTTCCCACCTGCAAAAGGACCATCAATAAATCAACAAACAACTGCTCAGCAAAAAGTAAATCAATAAGAAATCTATAAACTCTCTAAGATCATACTACATACTGGAGTAAACATATAACTTCCCTCCAATCTAAAGCCATTTGACATTCAGACATTTTAATTTGTGCTGAAGTTATTCACAGACTGACCGTTTACTAAGCTGTAATGCTGACCATCGCTTTTGAAAAAAACAAATTCCCACACTCTGTCAATAGCTCAAAGTAAAGAAAGGATTACTTTTTTATTTATTATGTATTTATTTAATTTTGGAAAACATCGTTAGAACTGTTAAATTGATCACACACCCAGAAACACAGAAAAGTTATTGTGATAAGTAAACCACAGACTGCTGCAAGAAATCAGTCACAGCACACTATGCTTACGTCCGAACCAATGAAGCATACCTGTCAATTCCAAAAGAATTAAAGTAGCCTAATAAGAAAGCTATTTGCAAGGTTACATGGCAGTTTATATTGGAAATAAGTGGAGATATTAAAAACGCTCTGTTTCTCATAATTATGCTGAAAAGTCTTCCAAGGTAAATACAACCTTCTGATTTAGCATGGAACCATACCTCTCAACCTTAGAGCAAGAATTCTGGACAAAGCGAAAAATAAAATTGGGACACAGGCCCAAAAATAGTTATGCATCACAGACACCATTGAAACAAGTGTAGCTGCAAACATTATACATCACGTATAATGTTTCTATCCCATTATTGTCAGTTAAGCATTATATGGCTCATTCAATCCTGCCTTCTCTTACAACAAAGAAAACCATACTTTGAAATGACAAATTCATTAAAAATAATAAAACACATTGGCTCCACATCCTGTAACTTCCTACCTGCAAACAACCACAGAGCTTTCACTGAAACTAGGTCTGCTTACTTCCACAGAATGACACCTCTCCCTAATTAAGTCTAATGGTATACAATCTACCAGGATCTGGACTACCTGAAATAAATTAAATTATGGCCTGTAAATTGCAAGTGCACTTTGTTTAATTAAACTACATTTCAAAGCCCGCTTGCTGTATTTTTTCAGTAACATCCCAATATCCATTTCCAGGTCACTTTACAAGACATTGGCAGTGGTATACTTAGCATCCTCTAGATGCCTGCAGGACCACACTCATACTGCTAACATTGTCCATTAAATGTAAATATCCATCCACTGTAAAAGGCAAGAAGCTATGTCTTAAAAAATCTATTTTTGGCATTCCTAGTTCCCAATTATCAGGTTTTGAAACAAAAACATATTCTCCACAGTTTGTAAGTCTCTGTCTTTAATAACCATCTACTATTGCAGCACTCCCAACACAAACACACACATACACACTAAAACTCCCAACATTTAAAAAATGACATTGTACCTGATTTGCCAGTATTGATGATCCACCAAAGATATGCTTACTGTTGTCCAATCTACCACTGCTTAGAACCCACCAATGACAAGACAGTACTGGGTGATTTTTTTTGTTTGTCAAAAAAAAACAATAAACTTTATATGCTACAGTCCCACATTAATCAATCCACTACTGACCCATTAACTCTAGGCTGCTGCCTGCTGTCTCATTCTTACTGCCTGGGACTGCATTACCTTGGATGACTACTTTTATTTCCTAAGCAAAAGACACAAATTGGAAGATGAGGCAAAAATCCAGACATTCTTCGAAAATCCATACAGTTGAGAGGTATGATTTCATATTCAATACAACACTCTCCCTGTCAGAAAAGCTGCAATTTAATGAAAGTGTACTTTTAATGTAGGATGCATTTGTGAGCTAACTTGTTTGTACATTAGCCTCTTTGTGCATGTGTCTCTCTCTGTCTCTCTGTCATGCACACATAAACACACACACACACACACACACACACACACACACACACACACACACACACACACACACACACACACTTCTACTTTCACGCACACAAACATTCTGCTTTCATGCATGCACTCACTCACACCATACTTACCTATTAACACAGGTTAAGTGCTGTCTCTTTAAAAGGCAAATCCATAGATGAGTTCCTCTTCAGCAAGAACACACACATTGATTCTTTGGCACGAAATAATGGTGTGAACATACAGACCCTTCTTTGGTGCAAAAAAATCAAAACTAGAAGGATGCTTTGGTGCATGCGCTCACCGATGTTAGAGTTACAGGTCATGGGCACGAAAAACACAACAAAAAAGTGTTTTAGGGCATGCGTACATCAATGTTGGAGTTAGAGGTAGAGGGCCGCATGGCAGAGCTCTGAGGGCCACATGTGGCCCACGGGCCGCAGGTTGGACACATCTAACAGATATTAAGATGAGGTGATAAAGCTGCAAGGGTCTATATTATGTGATCAAAGAGTCTCTTCTTAGAACACATAATAATCAACACATATACAGTGAATGCTGTAAACCGCAAACTGCCACGTAGGCAATTTTTTTCCTCGGGAAAAAATTCACATGTCCGTGAAATAAAAAACAAACTTTAAAACACTAATCAAATGGGGAGCTTCACCCCCTATACCCCCGATACCAACTCCAAGATCACTCTACACTGAAAAAAAGGGCAATTTCCGAAAATGGCCAACTGAATTTTTTCCAGAGGAAAAAATTCACGGACATGGCAGTTCGCAGTTTACAGCATTTACTGTATATGTGTCGATTATTATATGTTCAAAGAAGAGACTCTTTGATCATATAATATAGACCCAGCTGCAAAAATCTGAGATTGAAATGAAGAAAAGGCTGGCTGAATATGAGAATGCTCAGGAAGAAATGTTTAAAAAAAATAATAGAATTAGAAGACAGAGCACGTAGGGAAATCCTGAGATTTTCAGCAATACCAGAGAAGCTGGAAGGAACAGACTGCATTAATTTTATGAAAGCATAAATAAGCAACTGGACTGGTACTCTACAGCAGGAGTTGTTAGTTGAAAGGGTATGTCATGTGTATGCTCCAAACCTAGCTGTGAGAAAGCAACCTAGACCTTTAAGAGGAAAGATTTAATCCTACCAGCAGAAGGAGCTGATTCTAATAAAACAGTGGCAGAAGGACAAAGTACTAAAAGTGAGAGACTGCAGAGTGTTTGTGGAGAATGACTATTCATTATACACCATGCAGAAGAGGAGCAAATGTATTCCACTATTCAGGGAAAGTCGAGACAAAGTTGTGAGATTCAAACTGCTGTACCCAGCTGTCTTCAAGGTATTCTTCCCTGGAGGAACAAAATCATTTTTTCATGAAGTACATGTTAAGGAGGAAAACAAAAATGTGTCCAACAAAAAGTAAGTTATGAAACATAACGAGATTCTGCTTTTTGTTCTTCTGGTAACAAAGACCACAGAGAGACTGTACCTTTGAAACCTATTTCAGTATTCAAAAGAAAATGTTAGAGAGAAGGAAGGGAGCATGAGGGATGACTAGAAGAATCAAGAGTACATTGGGAATGAAGCAGAGGCAGGATTTGGGAGATAGAGATGAACAGTAATAAAACTAGTAACTGAATGTGGTATTACAATGTAATAATTATATTTGTGAAATATGACAGAACAAAAAAATCTGGAAATGTTGTAATTTTTCAGAATTTCTTGGACTAGTGGGGGACTCTAAAGCATATGCCATACTTCATGTTATTAATGTTCAGAAAAATGCTTTGGGGAGGGAAGAGAGGGAAGAAAGTTAACTGTAAGTTGAGAATTTTTGTTCCAAATAGTACTACCTTTGTGGTATATGGTTTTCTTTGCATGCTATAAAATCATTTTTTCTCAGTTATTTTTAAGTGTAATTGGTATTGTAAACAGACGTCTGTTCTTTTTTATTTTCTTTCTCCCTTCTCTCTTTCTTCTTGTTCAGTTTTAAGAACTGTATGCACTGCAATGTAAAATAAACCTGGTTAAAAGAGCATGACAAAAGAAAAATGAATGTGCTCTTTCTCATTTTTGCATGGGGTGTGTGACTGGATTAAGGACCTTAGATTGATTTAGTAACAAGTTTTAAGAGAAAGCAAGTAAATGAAAAGGAAAATTGAATATTATGAGGCTTTTTCTAGCAAATGAATGTATGCTTAGTAGCAATTCTGTATCTGGCCCTCATGTCTCCATGGAAAAAGTCTGATAAAGACAAATTGCCAGTCTGGTTTTCATGTCTCTATGGAG
Organism: Protopterus annectens; assembly: GCF_019279795.1. Lineage (NCBI taxonomy): Eukaryota > Metazoa > Chordata > Ceratodontiformes > Protopteridae > Protopterus > Protopterus annectens. The sequence continues at coordinate 1,388,476,110 of NC_056746.1, read as the reverse complement.
ACAATCTGTTAATGGGAATTTGAGTGTCTGGTTGTCATGACTACATGGAGATAATCTGATAAAGAGAAATTGGTTACAGTCTGGTGGAGAGTGACTGACTGGCGGGAAAAAGAAAAGAGAAACTGGCTAGGAGATATAGTCTGTGAAAACATTCAGAGGGACAGCTATAAAAATAAGACAAAACCAGTTAGCACTTAGTAGCAGCACATGCTGCACATGCGTCTTAGCATGGATAACCTTTCTTTTAGGTTAAGTCAAGTCTATGAGTGTGGCTGTCAGTTTGGGACGTGTTCCTGTCAGGACAGTAAAACTTCAATATTTGAAGGCATACATAGTTTTGTGTATTAGTATTAAGTTATTAGGTTTTAGTGGGTATTGGGTTTTTTTGTTTTGTTTTTTTTTTGTCTGAGGGCTTTCAATAAAACAAAAAGTTTTATAAGATGTGACATAGGCTCAAATGGATATGACAAGAAACAACTGTATTAAAGTTCAACCTGCCAAACAGTGTATGTATGTAACACAAAAGCTGGAACTAGACATTTAACAAAAAAAGGTGTTATACATAAAAGGTGGAAATAATAAGTTTTTAATACAATGATGCTTTCCGTAATGTCTTTAAATGTCAATGGTCTCACAGATAAATACAAAAAAGAAAGCATAGTGAACTATATTAAAAAAGGCAGAGTGCAAATAGTTATGTTACAGGAGACATACTTGGAAAGAACTGAATGTGTGAATTTGATAAAGAAAAGTTTTCAGGATGGTTATTCAACAGAATGCTTTAGAGAAATGAAAAGAGGAGTACTTATATTAATCGCAAGGGGAGCTCCAATAGTGATAGAAGAGGATAAAAAAAGATAATAATGGCAGATTTGTAGTGCTAAGGGGCTACTGGCAGTAAAGAAGAATTACACTGTTATGTATTTATATTCCACCTAAAACTGCTATAATGAAGCATAAGAAAATTCTGGGAGAAATAATCAGTTTTCAGCAAGGAATATTACTTATAGGTAGAGACTGGAATTTGATTTGCAGCAGTAAAGATGTGTCTGGGGGCCCTGAAGGGAAAATATAACAAATGAGGGTAGATTTTTTTATGAAATGTGTGAAAATATTTGGCACGGAAGATGTGTAACTGGAGTTCAGAGTGAATTTACATATCATTCCCCAAAATATAAAAAACTGGGCTATGTTAGACATAATTTACATTTCACAGGAACATGTGCATTTAATTGAATGTCTTGATATGCACCTAATAACTATTTCAGGTCATGCACCAATAATAACTAAAATAAGAACACAGGGTAATGAAATAAAAATGAGATACTGGTGATTTTCCACCCATCTATTGAAAAGAGAGGAATTTAAGGAATGGGTAGTCGTGATTATTCATGAGCTATTCGAGAGGATAGAAATTTCTTCTTGAAATATAGCTAGGGTGTGGGATAAAATCAAAATAGAGTTTAAAAATAGGATGGAAATATAAGAAAAGGAGCTATGGTTAAGAAGTAACAATAATTATTTAGAGGAACTGACAAATGTTAAAAGTATTGCAGAATAGGGGGAATCTCACAGAACAAGAAGAGGATCAACTGCAGAATGCTAAGCAGAAAATAATGGATTACCTCGATAATACACAAGTTTAGAAAGATTGCTGTTAAGCAACTGTTTTTTGATAATAACACTAGAGCACAAAAACTTTTAGCACAATGACCCAGGCAACAGAAAGTAGAAAGGGCTATTGCCAAGCTTAGAGAGCCTATAACAAGGAAGATAACAAAAGATCCTGTAGAGGTATTAGAACTATTTTTGGAAATTCTATGAAAGTCTGTATAAAGCAGAGAAATATGGAAATCAAGAAAAGGTACAAATGGAAATGTTTATGGAAGAAATAAATATGCCAAGGTTAGAGGTAGATGGGGCTCAATTACTAACAGTTAGGATAGGAAGAGATGAGATAAAAATGGTGATGTATAACTAATCTATATGATGCAGAGTATCACTAGCATAGACAGTGGGTACTACAAGCTTCCCACTGCTATTGTTACCTAGGTGTTCATCCATCTCCTTCACAGGGACACTTCACTGTGTCAATTACTCTGGTCCCCACAGTTCCATATCATCCCTGTTGCCTCAAGCTACTGAGTGCAACACAGCCTTGACCATCCATGGATGTCTCACACTCACCACTGGAGGATGCGATCCCAAACTCCACCCAACCTGAGATGCAGTTATCAGCTAATGCATCCACCTCCCATAACCTGTACACTTATGTTAACACTGTTGTCACCTGACACTGTGCCTTACCCCACATATGCCCCGCCCATTCCTCAGGTTTGTGTGGATAAGTTAATGTCTAGTGCACAGTATAGCCACCTTGTACACCATACCGCATAGCCTGGGTGTGTTAATGAATGCATCAGTTTTATTTTGTGATGTCTTTGTCATGGCCCATAGCTGTGGACCAGATGCTGCCTCTTTGGAATAGCCAGAACAAATGCATCTGCCTTTGCCACTCAATGGATAAAATTTCAGCTGGTTCCACTTGTGAATCCTTGCCTGAATCCTCCTTTGCTGACACAGGTCTGTCAGGAATATTGTCATGTTCCCACATTTTATCTGCTTGCATAATGCCATACTGTGTAACATGGCACAGACCACAAATGTGTTACTGTAGATCTCACGAATATATTGCAATGTGACACTAGATGTAGGTCTCACATATATATTGCAATGTGGCACTAGATGTAGGTCTCACATATATATTGCAATGTGACACTAGATGTAGGTCTCACAAATATATTGCAATGTGACACTAGATGTAGGTCTCGCATATATATTGCAATGTGACACTAGCTGTAGGTCTCATGTATATATTGCAATGTGACACTAGCTGTACATCTCAAGTATATATTGCAATGTGACACTAGATGTAGGTCTCACAAATATATTGCAATGTGGCACTAGATGTAGGTCACCTGTATAAATTGCAATGTAGCACTCAATGTATTCAAGAACACATTCCATGCTGCTCCATGTCTATGTAAGCTGGGTCTTGTATGCCATCTCTGCCATGGTCTGGGGGTTTTAGTTGGTGACCATCAGCCATGGTTCCATGGCATATCCTGCGTCATCTGCAACATGCAACAGTGGATACCATTATGGATGGCTTGAAGCTTCAGCATATCCAGAATTCTAGTAGAAGAAAAAATTGTCAACAGAAGGTAACCCACCACAGCGTCTCCACAAAAAAACAAGGCAAATCCAATGAAAAATGAGACGTAGATGGCTGTAAAATCCAGAGTAGGCCTTTACTTGGTGCAAAAATTAAGCTTCTTCAGGTGTATGTAAGCACTGAATACAACCACACCTTTATACTCACATTACATCACATGTTACATAGTCATATGACTAGATCTAACTATCAAACTTTATTAACAACTACTATGCACAACTAAATGTATAAACATTTTATATAAATGCATGTATTGATTCAAATGTAAAACTTAAAAATATGCATATAAATACACATTTAAAAACATAAATATCTGATGAATGATCAGGTCTGTACAAATGTATATAACATTCATCTTCTATCTGGTCTCATCTTAAGTTTAGGCTTGAGGGGTATACACTCATTCAAACCATGTCCTTTCATACCTCTGAGTTTCGTGATCCAAAATGCTTCTAAGTTCTCTGTCTTATTACGTATATCCCCACGTCTCAAACTTTCGTGTGACAAAGCTATCACTCTAAACTTAAAGGTATGAGAGCTATCAGACTCCATCACATGCTTCGCTAGTGCATTATTCCTATTTCCCCTCCTAATATTGTAGATGTGCTCTCTGATCCGGTCTTTCAAATATCTATCTGTCTTCCCCACATAAAATTTCCTGCAGATATGCTTGCCAGGTAAACCACATGTTGGTTCAAGCAAGTTGCTGCTGCCTTAAAATAAAAATCTTGCTTTAAATCAGGATGCTGGAAACAAACGCTTCTATCAATGTATATACACCAATTACAACGCCCACAAGGTGTAGTCCGTCCAGGTCCTGTATCAACATGAATTCCTCTAGGAAAACATAATCTCCCTTTCAAAGATGTGTCATTCCTATAGCTGAATCTAGGTGTGTTACCAATCAAACCTGCTACATCTTTATCTGTCAAAAGAATTTGCCAGTTCTTCCTAACTATGTCTGTGTACCTATATACATCTGTTGTATATTTCAAGGACATTCTAATATTATTGTTAGTCGGTGTTATGTGTCTTTTATCATCAGGTTTACTCCTGTGTGAAAAATAGGGTTTAGCTTGGTCTTTCCTCTTCTCGACAGCTGTGGGTATATGCATCTGTATGTTGCCATCATTATATCCTCTGCTGCCCAAGAATCTCTTGACCCTATCCAGCTCAGCATTAAAATCTTCATCCCTCACATTCAACCGGGAAGCTCTCATGACCTGATTCGTAACCACATTCTTAAATATATGTGGTGGATGTGCACTGCTCCTGTGTAACAAATGATTAACATGGCAGTCCTTCCTGTGTTGTCTGGTATAAATTACTTCATTATTACCTCTCACTACTTCAACATCCAGAAAATCCATGGTATATCTAGAGACTCTATGTGTAAATCTTAGATAGTGGGTGCAGATATCGCAGCTTGCCAACGCCCACAAGTTGCAATTAGTGTATATACATTGATGGAAGCGTTTGTTTCCATCATCCTGATTTAAAGCAAGATTTTTATTTTAAGGCAGCAGCAACTTGCTTGAACCAACATGTGGTTTACCTGGCAAGCTGCGATATCTGCAGGAAATTTTATGTGATAGATATTTGAAAGACCGGATCAGAGAGCACATCTACAATATTAGGAGTGGAAATAGGAATAATGCACTAGCGAAGCATGTGATGGAGTTTGATAGCTCTCATACCTTTAAGTTTAGAGTGATAGCTTTGTCACAAGTTTGAGACAATAAGACAGAGAACTTAGAAGCATTTTGGATCACGAAACTCAGAGGTATGGAAGGACATGGTTTGAATGAGTGTATATAAGCCTAAACTTAAGATGAGAAGAAGATGAATGTTATATACATTTGTACAGACCTGATCATTCATCAGATATTTATGTTTTTAAATGTGTATTTATATGCATATTTTTAAGTTTTACATTTGAATCAATACATGTATTTATATAAAATTTTTATACATTTAGTTGTGCATAGTAGTTGTTAATAAAGTTTGATAGTTAGATCTAGTCATATGACTATGTAACATGTGATGTAATGTGAGTATAAAGGTGTGGTTGTATTCAGTGCTTACATACACCTGAAGAAGCTTAATTGTGCACCAAGTAAAGGCCTACTCTGGATTTTTGCCGCCGTCTCGTCATTTTTCATTGGATTTGCCTTGTTTTTTTGTGGAGATGCTGTGGTGGGTTACCTTCTGTTGACAATTTTTTCTTCTACTATTTTTCTGTGGTTTATTGCTGAAGGACCTACTGGGATGGCTGAGGATATTGTTTCACTTGATACTACTACTTCTACACCTAAGAATGCAACAACCAGCAAGAGACTCAGTAATTATTTAACTAATGTTACTAAGACTGACAATCCACTTGTTAATTGCTCTGCTACAGCAGCTGAGGGCATGAACAGTGTTCCCTATGATGTTATTTCATTGAAAACACAATTATTTGCTGTAGAAAAAGAACTGTTCAAACTGAAGAGAAGTCAGTTCCAGTATGTTTGAATGAACAAATCATACCTCGAGGGTTCCTCCTTTCACAATGGTGACACTCAACTGTTAAGAGAATGGCAGAAAATTAATCTGCAATCTAGATGACTGTTTCTGTTGAAAAAATTGAAGTTTTGTACCAGAAAGTATGTAGAGATTTCACTACAGCAGTTGTCGATGAGTATTTGGAAGATATCTTGAATTCCCTTTCACTTTATGAACAGAAGCTGCAGAAAGGGAAGATTGGGAAGATCGTTAGGGACAGGGGAATATCTTCACCTGGCCCAGCCAGGAGAAGGAGATTTAGTTAACACAACAGAGCCAGCGGATCCACCTTTTAATTGTGTGAGTGGAGGAGTTATGACCACTTCAGATACTGCTAGCTGTGTGGGATGTTGCAACTGCTAATCCTTTAGAACAGGGTGCTAGGAAGAAGGTCCTTGTTACACAATGGTCATGGAGCACATTTGGAATCCCTTAATGAGGATTTTTCATCGTTACAACATCGATTTCCCACTACCAGTAAGACCGGATGCCTACAAAGCGGAGCACTCCAGAGGAAGGAGTGTTACAAGAGGCAAGAGGAAGTGGGAACCAACTGAGTATAAAGAAGGCTTTTTTAAACAGCAAGAGGGACTAGTTTTGAATTTATCTTCACATATATTGAATGAGTTTCATCTGTCTGTTTTAGGTAAGGGACTCTCATTTATTCCAACAAGTAGCTCCAGCTACGGTGAGGTCATTCTTGATGTCAAGATGTTCACCAGGGCTTTGAACTTGAAAATGATGTATAAAGACTGTATAGTAACTGACAATGTACAGAATGTGTTTTCTAAACCTAGCACATTTATACCTAACTCTAACATGTTGATAAATGCTTTTGATATGAATTGAATGTAAATCACAATTTTAGAAGTATTAATACTGGAAGGCACAATATGATGCTATTAGAGAGACAAGCATTGAATGAGTTAGAAAAAGACACAAACATAATAATAAGACCAGCAGACAGGGGGGATTTAATCGTAGTATTGGATAGAGAGAGATACGTGTCTAGTATGTTAGTTAGTTTGACTAATGATTTGTTCTATGAGAAGATAGACACTGAGCAAGTATCTTATCATATTAATGATGTAGGTTGTTAGTTGGAAATTTGATTGATGAGAAACTTCTGGATTATTTCATGGTTAGCAACCCAGTTATACCTATATTGCAAGGTCTCCCTAAGGTACATAAATCTGTGGTTGATCCTCCTATGAGACCCATTGTCTCTGGCAGAGGTTGGTGTACTGAACCAATCTCTATCTTTATTGAAAAGCATCTCAGACCTATTTTAGACATGAACGTTCATGTCCTTAGAGACAGAGAACATTTTTTGAGAGACCTCTATGAGTTCTTTGAACATCATGATTCCAGTGTAATTTTTTGTTACATTGGATGTAGGTTATTCGGATTAATAGCAACTAAGAACTTTATTATAGTTCTGACAAAGTTCGTTTAATCTTGCAGTTGCTTGAATTAGTGTTGGAACATAATTTGTTCCTATTTGCTGACCAGTTTTATAGAGGCACCTCTTGTGCCAATAGCTACTAATATGCTATGATTGATTGGGGGGAAGATGAGTTTGTGTTCCCTTTCATCCACTTAATCTCTTTTTATCGGAGATTTGTGGATGATGGGGATGAAATAGAGCTGACTAACTTTGTGGGTTATATTAATAATAGCACCCACTATCTAAGATTTACACATAGAGTCTCTAGATATACCATGGATTTTCTGGATGTTGAAGTAGTGAGAGGTAATAATGATGTAATTTATACCAGTCAACACAGGAAGGACTGCCATGTTAATCATTTGTTACACAGGAGCAGTGCACATCCACCACATATATTTAAGAATGTGGTTACGAATCAGGTCATGAGAGCTTCCCGGTTGAATGTGAGGGATGAAGAGTTTAATGCTGAGCTGGATAGGGTCAAGAGATTCTTGGGCAGCAGAGGATATAATGATGGCAACATACAGATGCATATACCCTCAGCTGTCGAGAAGAAGAAAGACCAAGCTAAACCCTATTTTTCACACAGGAGTAAACCTGATGATAAAAGACACATAACACCGACTAACAATAATATTAGAATGTCCTTGAAATATACAACAGATGTATATAGGTACACAGACATAGTTAGGAAGAACTGGCAAATTCTTTTGACAGATAAAGATGTAGCAGGTTTGATTGGTAACACACCTAGATTCAGTTATAGGAATGACAGATCTTTGAAAGGGAGATTATGTTTTCCTAGAGAAATTCATGTTGATACAGGACCTGGATGGACTACACCTTGTGGGCGTTGTAATTGATGTATGTACATTGATGGAAGTGTTTGTTTCCATCATCCTGATTTAAAGCAAGATTTTTATTTTAAGGCAGCAGCAACTTGCTTGAACCAACATGTGGTTTACCTGGCAAGCTGGGATATCTGCAGGAAATTTTAGATAGATATTTGAAAGACCGGATCAGAGAGCACATCTACAATATTAGGAGGGGAAATAGGAATAATGCACTAGCGAAGCATGTGATGGAGTTTGATAGCTCTCATACCTTTAAGTTTAGAGTGATAGCTTTGTCAAGACAGAGAACTTAGAAGCATTTTGGATCATGAAACTCAGAGGTATGGAAGGACATGGTTTGAATGAGTGTATACCCTCAAGCCTAAACTTAAGATGAGACCCCTTGATAGAAGATGAATGTTATATACATTTGTACAGACCTGATCATTCATCAGATATTTATGTTTTTAAATGTGTATTTATATGCATATTTTTAAGTTTTACATTTGAATCAATACATGTATTTATATAAAATTTTTATACATTTAGTTGTGCATAGTAGTTGTTAATAAAGTTTGATAGTTAGATCTAGTCATATGACTATGTAACATGTGATGTAATGTGAGTATAAAGGTGTGGTTGTATTCAACACCTGAAGAAGCTTAATTGTGAAAGCGCTTGTGTTTGCACCAAGTAAAGGCCTACTCTGGATTTTACAGCCGTCTACGTCTCATTTTTCATTGGATATCCAGAATTCTGTTTCTGGCAATGTGTAAATCTAACAACTAGATGACCATATGGAAAGTCACCCTGCATATATGCCATATGTGGGAATCATGAGTACTGCCCGCATGGTGCACAGCACATTGCATACAATACCACATGTGTTGCATGCGCCATATGTGGCAATCATGAGCACTACCCTCATTGTGCACAGATAGATTACATGCATTACATACCACCTTGCAGTTGATGAAGTGCAAGATGTTCCAATTGATATATTGGACACCATGTGCAGTAGGTAGGGTCTTGGGGGCAATGATGGTGAAATTAATAGGCCTGTGGACCTGAGACAAATGGACTATGCGGTGAAAAGCCCATATAGTGGCTGTTCACCCCCCTTCTCTCTATGGAAATGAGATATATCCTCCTCCATATGTTGCATCATCACACCAAGGAACAGGTGTTGGATTCACAAAGTCAATGCCAGCAAAACTCTTAAAGGGTCCTATAATAGATACTTAAAAGTCCTCAAAACAAGGATGATTAATACTACTCAAACCTTCATGTCCACTGGGATAGGCAGTCACACATCCCCTTGATTCTATGTGTGGACAGCACATATCTACTTAGTCCTATATGGCAGCCTCTGTCCAAACAGTAGTAGCTAACAACGTCCTGCTCATGGAGGTAATGGTGTGACAGCTGTAGGTGAATCTGTTTGTTATGCAGAGGGTGATGAGATGCAATATTGTAGACACTGAGTATGAAATCGACCACTAACACGTGGCACCCTGCTAATGTTATTCACAAATGAAATTTCCATACACCAGAAAATCCTGGAGAACAGAGTGAATTATCACCATTGCTCTTTGCACCAAAGGCATACACTTCTGAGTTATTCTGTTATGATTGAGCTCATCATTTAAATACACAATTAATCTCATTATGTTGACACTCATTTGCATGTAATTATGCAATGACTTGCATATCATGCGATTTCTTCACTAATGTAGCAGCACTGCTTGTGTCTCTGACTCACCACCTACTTGTGATTTACCACTTAATGCACTTTTTGTGTAATCTTTTGTGCTTATTACTTTTGTATAAGCCCATGCTTTTTCAAGATTCCTATGAGAACACAGATTATAAAAATGCATTTTTCAGTTTGATGAGGATTTGATGGGCCTGATTTAACTACCTGGTTAATCCCATGCCACTGGCATGAAGGTGATAATGCTATCACCAACCTGACATCAGTTGTGGATTTTGTTGTGACTGACAGATGGGCAGGCATTGTATGTATCAGTTATTCATTTATAAGATCAAAAAAGTGACGGGAATATGTTCTGACATGTTATATTTCTTTTTTAATTTTGTATGTTATACCAGTAAAGACAGAGATACATTCATTTAGAAAATAATTTTAAGTAGGAATTGCATTTTAAATACAGTTTTTTTTTGTGGTTCTGTCTATGTAAGACTGATAGTAAACTAACTAGGTGTTTCTGCATTTGTGCATTTTGTTAAGGAGCCTTTAGAATTGCAAGAGTTTACATTCCTCCCCACCATATAATAGAATTGTGAAGTGTTATACCAACATTGAATGACCTGAGGAAGAACAACAACAGATCTAGGCTATACTTCAGAAATACTATTTACTGCATGCATATCAACCAAAAATGCATGTTTTCCCATTTCTGTAATGCCAGCCCAGAAATTTTCAAATCCTCATTAGCAAATGGTTGTGCGGGACTGACGCTCTGATAGCAGATTGCACTTCAATGGAGATCAGGAAATTTACCCTTTTCCTCACTGTAGTGTGATTTGGAGTTGGAATATACAATATTCAGGGGGTGTGGGGAGTGCAGAAACATTACCAGTAACATGGAATTTCAACATTGGAACTTTCAGTTTTTGAACGTTGATTCCATGGTTACCATTTCCGACAATTTTGCAATTCTGTATTACCAAATTCGGATAACAAATTCAATCAAAAAGTGAAAAATGTTTTTGATTTTCCACATTTTGATAGGAAACTATATATATATGTATATATATATATATATATATATATATATATATATATATATATGTAATCAGCTTTGAGTAAAGATATGGTGTGCTGCTTTAATAAAATAACAAGTCAGTATCTATGGCATAGGGATTAGTCATACTGCAGCTGCATAACTGACTAAATGTACACAGATGCTGCAAACATGAAAAAATAAGTTTTTTTATCCTGTCCTTTTTTTGCTACACCTTCATTAAAAGCTAATTGTTAGATATATATATATATATATATATATATATATATATATATATATATATATATATATATATATATATATATATATATATATATATATTAGTCTGTTTTGGCAAAAATAAGCATATTTGGCATTCTGTTTCTTTGCACACAGTTCTTATAAAAATGTCTCCATAAAATCATAGGTTTTAGAAACAGGTAAGGGTACTTGGCCTACCTAGAATGCCCATTTAGTACCATTTCTTCAGTATGGTATTAATGTAAGCTGCAGATTGTACTCGCCCACCAATTTATTCATTTTACAACAAATACTCATTAGAATTTCCTTATGTCTATCTATTACATTCTTGTATTATATATTAAGTTTTGGCCTTACAACCACTTCACACTTTTTTTTCTATTCTCCACTAGCCTTTCCATGAAATCATGAAATAATGCTTCCTTGTGTCTCTGGTAAGTTGCTTTCCAATTATTCATTAAATTATACCCTTTTATTCTCAAGCACAACTGTTCTGAAAGATGGTATCAGACTATACACTATGGATTTCTGTTGGCGTAAGTAAAATATTGTTTGTGTGTCTCCAAAACTACATGTTAGATTCTGCTGCAGTCTTTGCACCATTTTTGTTGCCTTGATTCGTACTGCATCTGTGCAGTGCATACCTGATGAAGAATTGCAAAAGTAGGCCATCTTTTTAGGACAGAAAATCTCCCTATCCTAGTTTTGCAGATGCTTGAAAATGACAGTCATAATTTGCTTTGATACCCATGAGATATGGGTAGGAAAGAGGTTTAATCATTTTTTTATTATTTAAAGACACACACACTTGCTGCATAGCTCATAGCCTTATAGGTTTAATCTTTTGTGCTAACTGCCAGACTGGTATGTCAAAGCACACATACTGCTTACCACAAAGGAAAATGTTTAGTTAAATTCATCTTTTAAAAGGCAAATGAACTTTTTTCTTTCTGGATCTCTTTCAACTATAACTAGAGCCTCAAAAGAAAGAATAAATATATATTTCAAAAATATACACCGTAAGGATGCATTTACTTATATATGCATACACTTCCAGCATACGTGCCTACATACATCAGTTAAACTTTAGAAGGATCAGTACGGAAACACAAGTTACTAGAACTGGGCTGCCAATTTCTTTAAATTGGTGTCCTAGATCTTCAGTCTATAAGTACATAATCATTATTTCTTATAAGATAATTTCTTCATCCTCACAAATTGTGCAGGTTTTTCTAAAGTGTGCAAGACAGAGTCTTCGCAATCTTTCAGTTAACTTGCAAATGCTCTTCATTGGTTCATAGGTGTTTACCAGGCTAACAATCACAAGGGCCTTTTTAAGCCTAGCCATGCATCACAAATCTCAAAGAAGTTCTAATGCCCTTGATAAGTGTAACCAGGGGTTTGGGAGATGAAACATTTACAAGCAGGGGCCTGGGAGATGAACCATTTATAGGTTGCCTGTGTCCACTAGACATATAAGTGCCAAACTGAGGTTGAATTTACTGTTCCCCATCCAGTTGTCCAAGTTGCACTTGAATTGGGTTAGGGAGGAACTCTGCTTCACATGGATGGGGAGCCTGTTTCATAGATTGGGGTAGTCTCTGGGATACAAACCTGTCTCTCCAGCAGGTCCTATTTATATCACAGGCAAGGTTTAAGTCTTTAGAATGGGTAATTCTGGGGCTGTTTGTTTTATGGGTATGCAGGAGGTCCATCAGAGTGGAATCTGACAATGCCCTGTATGCCAGGCATAGATCTCCCATCACTAGCCTATAGGAGATAGAATACAGAGATAGGGCCTTGAGGTGGTCTGCACAGGACATTTTATTTGCACCCTGTATTTTTTTACTAAGGAACCCATGTGGACGTTCCAATTGTTGGATATGCCTGTTTACGGATCTACCAAAGGGGGCATTGTACACAGTGATAGGTCTGATGAATACCAAATACAGTGGAACAATGACTTCTTTGGACTTAAATGCCATACCTTTGTTTATAAGTTGCACAACATAGAATGATTTCCTCACTGCTGTAGATATGTGATGGTCAAAGGCTAGATTACTATCTATGTGTGTCCCTACAACCCTGACTACTGGGTCAACTGTAAGAGTGTGTTGTCAATATGATAGTTACCAAGGGGTGGATGACTTCCCAAAGGATACTATTATGCATTTCTTGGCATTTAGTTTTAGTCCATGGCTCTGATACCAATTGTTGGTCTGTGTCAGCTCCTCCTGGAGAACATTTGTGTCAGTGTAAGATTCAATGACAGCTCCTAATTTGCAATCATCTGCAAATTTAGTCAGCCAGAGACCACTGACATTGGCCTTGACTTCAGAGAAGTAAATGCCAAAAAGGAGCTGTCCAAGGACTGATCCCTGAGGGACTCCACTTGTGACTGGGTCTTTGTAAAGGTGGACTCTCCAAATCTAAATTCCTGGGTCCTGTCTATGCCGCTATCCACCAGGTAACATACAGGTTTGTACCTAACCTCTTGAGTATGTCAACAATGCCTGAGTGGTGTATTCTGTCAAATACCTTGGCCAGGTCAAGGTAGGTAGTGTGAGCCATTTTTCCCCTCATTCATTGCTTTGGCTACCTTTTCAAAGACATCCACCAGGTTGAGTAGGCATGATCTGCCCTTGACAAAACCAAACTGGGTTGGTTCCAGTGTCTGGAGATTTACTACATTTATTTTGGTCATTTCCATGATATTTCTTTCCATGGCTTTACATATAAGACTAGTCAGACTTATGGGTCTGTAGTTTCCAGGGTCTGTAAATGGCCCATCTTCATACAAACTGTATTTTAAGGTTCAATCCTTCCAGCAGCATCACCATCCGCAAGTGAAAAATACTTCTGGACATCCATCTGTGTGTCACTGAGAAGTGGCTCTGGCGTTCCTGTTATGGTGTGATACTGGTCATCCATCCAGCTGCGGGAATGGTTCTCATCAGATAATGGTCTTGATGTTTGGTAATGGCAAATGTCCTCTGGTTAAGGCAGAAATCCACTCGATTCTTGATGTTTGGCAATGGCAAATGTCTTTCTCTTGTTAAGGCAGAAATCCACTCTATCTCTTGTATCAAAGAGTTGTTGCCTCCTGGTATATTGAAAGTCAGTCGACTAGTAATAGGCCCTAGGCTATTAGGCTGGTTGACACTTTTTTCTGGTCTACTTGACATCTCTTGCGTGTAGTGTTTGACGCAGATGGAATTTATCAAGGGCTTATTCAAGACACACAGCTTATTCTGGTTGCCGTTTGTCAGTTCAATCGTTATTTCCTAATATGTTCTGTCCCTTGGTAAAGCTTCTCCAAAAATGGCATCCCCTTCATGTGTTGAAACTGCTGTACATGCAGTCCTAATCTTGATACTCAGTTTTAGCAGATTCATTTTTTACTTAAGTCTTTTATTTGCAACAACACAGTAACAATACAGCAGATGTGGTATCTGTGAATATGCAATTTTACATTTCTATACTTAAAAGAAACTTATCAATTTTATGTTAAAATTGTTTGCTAATTGTCTTCATAGCTCTCATAATCTTCTTAAACATTTTGCACAAATATTCTTGCCCAAGTCCAGGAACTGTGCTCAAGGAGCCCTTTTCTCCCAGACATGCCCTAGTATTTCTAGATGTAATACATAGAGGCACCCTAAGACTTGTACCACTGATCTGGATCTCAAATCCTAGATATGGATCACAGCAGTACACAAATGTACCCCACTTTTTAATTGTCTCAGTAGCTCAAAAGGTAGTTCACTTGCTTTTGGTGCAAAACACATTGGGTTCTATTCATAGGTTCATAGGTAGGTACTAGGCTATCGGCCCGAGGACCTACATAAGCCTAGCCAACAAGGTTCCCTGGCTTACACCACCCAAGAAAGTTATTTTCCTGTGCCACTGTCAAGCAGAGACACAGAAGTGATCCTCAGGGTGTATTCCCTATTTCCCATCCACTCATCAAGATTTTTTTTGAAGAGTGCTAATGAAGAACTTTGCTTGACATAGATGGGTTCCCACATAATGTCATTGTTTTTAGTTATATTAGACCCAAACTTGAGTATAGACTAACAATATGGGAACTATATAAAAAAACAAGCATCAGGTAACTGGAAAGAGTCCAGCAGAAATATACCAAGGGCATCTACAGATATGAAAATTTAAGTTATTATGAAAGATTAAATTCAGGTATATATTCATGTATATAAGACATTTAGAGACAACTACCTCTGGGAATGTTTGGGGTTATCAAAAAGTAATACAGACTCCTCAAACAACCTATGTAGAAGATTTTATAGGAATGAGAAGTGTAGTAATTGGTTCCATGAGATAGTTACTGATCCATGGAATAAACTACCAAATTACATTAAAGCAAGCACTAGTTTAGATATTTTTTAAGAATAGCATGGGCACTTATTATGGGAAAAATGTTTTGGTATATTGGCAGGCTAGAAGGGCGTTATTCCCTGTACTTGAAATATTTGCATGTATGTATGTATGTGTACTGTAGCTGGATTAATTTTCCAGTGCTAACACTGCAGTGCAGCATGTGGGGGGGGGGGGGGTTGATGTATTCCTGAGTGTGTCATCCTTTGGATGAAATATTAAACTGAGGCCTAACTGTCTGCACTGGTGGCAACTCAAGTGGATGTAAAATATCCCACAGTACTTATTGAAAACAGTAGGGGTCCTTTATTTAAATAGAAAAATATTTATTATTTACAAAATATTTACATATTTACAAATATTTACATATGTACAAACACATCCCTATACAATCATGTTAAATTTTCATTCTTATTAGAACCCCACTCCTGTTTCCATAATCACCATCTGATTTTACTTAATATTGTTGCTAAAATCAATTTACCATTAAACATAATTACATTTCTTCTTTCATTCCATATACCCATTTAACATAATATAAATTTGTATCTATTCTTTTAACGTGTTCTTTTTTTCTATTCATATGATAGCCGTATTTTGTCATATCAATTTTTATTTTAGCCACTTCTTTTATATCTTCAAAAAATCTTTACATGGTTTTCCCCATAAATTTTAACTCTTTTAAATTTCAAAAACACATGTTCCATAGTTTCTTCTTCTATCACTTTTCTTTTTACATGGCATATTTCCTTTTACTGGCAATTTATCTATTACCAGTCTCCACAAAACATCGCAACATTCTACTTTCTGATTACGCCATTTTCATCTTATTTTTATAGCTTTAAACTTTTTTCCCCTCTGTTAGATTTTCCCAAGGTTTTACATAGTACTGTTTTATCATTACATTACATTCTTGTACCATACTTTTCAATCTTTTTCTATATAATCAATTTTTATTTTCCAGAAAAATATTTTTTATTGGCAACATTTTTTTTCTTCATTTATACACTCCTTTTCTTTTTTACTCTTTTTACCATACCCCAAAATTCATAATACTCATATTTATACAGTTTGACTACTTATCTCTCATCTTTTTCATTTATCCACTTTAACACTTTGTACAAATTTAATGACGCAGTGTATACCATTGGGTTAATTAACTCTAAACCTCCTTCTTCTTATTTACATGCAAAACTTCGCTTTTTACTGGGTTTAATCTAGACCCCCATATAAATAAAAAAAAAGATCTGCAATAATTCCTTTCCAAATACTGTTGGCAACATAAGTATACTTGTTAAGTATGCTATTTTTCCATCAATACTGAAGTCATCAAATAAGCCTTTTTCTGAATGATAATATATATGTTCTCCAGAAAAGATATGTTTTCTTTATTTCTTCTATTTTTTTTTCATTGAATTCTACTTATATCTTTATTCCCAAATTTTATATCCAACACAGAAATTTCATTGTGAAATATATACCAATGATCTTTACCACATCACCTAAACCTTTACTTTTCTCTTTATTAAAGCCATCCCTATCATCTATAAACACTCATTCGTCCAAAGTATTACTTCTTTTATCCAAATTTTGTTTTTTTGCAATTATAATGTCATCTGCATATGTTAGCATAACTGGAATTATTAACCCTTCGGGTGTTATATACCCTGCCTCCTTCATTTTGTAATTTATTTCACATACTATCACAGTCATTACTAATGCAAAGAGTAAATAACTCATTGGGCATCCCTGTCTTACACCACTCTTCTATGTACCACTTGGCGTAAGCAGCCATTTACAAGTATTGTTACCTTATTATTACTATATGCTGATACACATAATTTCCTAACTTTCTCACTTATATTATATTCTTTCCTTGTTACCCATAAGATTTTGTGTCCAATTGTGTCAAATGCCTTACTAAGATCTTTTATCATGATTTTTGCTTCTTCTTTACTGTTCATAATATTTTTTATTTTTTTTTATTTAACATTTGTTGACCGGGAATGTCCGACTAGGTTCCACAGATCCTGTTTTCAGCGGAGGCCCGGGGAGAAATGCTCCAGAAGCATGTCTTTAGAATATCATCCACTGTTTCTCTAACTATCGTTAATAGCTCTTGATACTCCTTCCCCTTTGCACTATATATGCCATATTCCATAATATTTCCCATTTTAGTTTCAAATCTCTTTTGTATCATTTTCATAAAGATCTTATAATCATTATTATTCAATACTATTGGTCTCCAGTTTTTTTTTAATTCCCTTATATCTTCCTTCTCCCATATGAATTTAAGTATTCCACTACATAATTCTTTATACAGAAAAAAACATAATTTAATCAGTCATTCAAAATCTTTAAAAAAAATGTCTTTTTTTCAAATCCCTAATTTTTTATACATTACATACCCTACTACATTTGGGCCTGCAGCAAAATCTATATTTGCATGCCCTAATACTTTATCTAGCTCATTTAAAGAAATCTAATTTTCCAACTCTTTTTGGTTAACTTTTTTACTTTCCACATTTTTCATTAACTTCTTTTTTCTTTAAACATTTTTATACATATTATAGCACACTATTCATAATATTTTCCTGAGCTCTTTCTATTTCTCCTTTTACATGTTTTTTATTTCTGTCATTACACTACCATCATCCTTTACAAGTCTGCTTAAGTAACTCGATACTTCTCTTTTTCCTTATAAAAATATCTTTGCTTATATAAAAATTCTTGTATTTTCTCTTGATTTCTATTATATAATTCTTTTTCTTTTTCAAAGTACTTTCTGTCATTTTGTTCTAAATCTTCCAATGCATAATTATATCTTCTTTTAGCTTTTACTTTCTCTACTTTTCTCACGATATTGCCACTGTAAAAAAAACTTTTTTATATTTTTCCTTAAATATCACCCTCCATTCAGACCAATTTATATAAAATGTTCTCATAGTAATATGATCTTTTTATAACCGTATTACCAATCTCTTTCCTTCTTCATACCATGCTTTCCCATTCATCCTTTTTATTCCTTTGCCTATTTTTATACATTCCTTGTTTTCTTTTATCTCTAGCCACATTGCAAGATGATCAGAAAATCTTGTTTCAACTACCTCCCCTTCTGCTATAACCAAAACTTCTGATATTATAAAATAATCTATTTCAGTTCTATACATACTCCTTTTGTAAGTCCATGAATTTTTGTTCCAAAGTTTTACCTTATCACATTTTCTAACTTCCAACATTTTTCTTATATTATTTCTTTTACAGAAAGCACTCTAAAATTTTAATTTTCCTTTTTCCTTAAATTCATAGCTAATTATAGGGCTAGCTTTCTTAATATTCCATTCTAAGTCTAACAAATTTCCTTCCCAATGGTAAGAATCAAACACTGTACCTTTTGTTTGTTAGTCAAACACCTTAAACATTATACCAAGGTCCAGTCTTTAGCAGCATATTTTCTTTTTCATCCATTTCCTTTCTTTTTTTCTTTTGTACTTATTCCTTTAAATTTTCTTTTTCTGGTTTTATCCTTTTAGAATTATTTTTCCCTTTTACTACCTCCCAGTTATGTCTTCTTCATCACTTGTATCAGAACCTTCCTCTATGCCCTCTTTATTATTTTTCTCATCCAATTTTTCTTCTATTTCAATTACTTCTAAAATGTCATCTCTTTGTTCATTTTCTTCTCTTTCTTTTTCCTTACTGTTATTTTCAGTTTTGCAACCCATCCATAAATGTCCAATGTTGTAGCATGTATAACATTTCAATTCACATTTTTTGCATCATGTCCCATTTCCCCACAATGATGAAGGGGGTCTATATTACGTAATCAAATTATCACAATTGCAAATGCTCTAAAGAGTGAAAAGGCAGCACACTGAAGTGCTTTTTGAGGGATCGTGGTGCAGTGAAGAATGGAATATTTGCCCTTTCCTCACTGTAGTGCAGTCTCAGAGTTGGTATATATATATTTAGTGAGGGGTGTGGGACCACAGCCCCCCCACAATAATGGTTTTGATATGCTGCATTTTCTCTCTTTAGAGCATTCACAATTGTGATGATTCGATCATGTAATATAAACCCATGATGAAGTCTGTTTTAAATGTAAAGATGAAAGCACTCAGTTTTTTTTTTTGAATAAACCATTTTACAGTTTCATTGGTGGTGACCTTGCTGATTTTATTATTTTTATTTAAAATGTATTTCATTATATCCAGAAAACTTTTTTGATGTAAAAACTACATATCACTATATCTACATATATTATTTTTAAATACATAAACTGTGTATATATAATATATATATTTATACTAACATAACATGAAAAAAAAAATATCTGGCACCATGTAAGTCATTTGTCATGTTAGATAACATATGAACTGTTCTTTGTTTCCTTAGTACATTAAACCAGAGAACTCTGCGAAGTTAGGAAAAATGTTTAAATGAGGAATCAGTTGCTTTTTGAAAAAGATTGGTCAATGGTGGTGCTTTCAAGTTTGGGAATGTAAATTGATCTCCATTAAAAAAAGACACCTTTCTGTGAACAGATCTTGCTTCCCTCTGATAGTAACACTGAATATATTAGTGCTAACATGCACAGCAAAACTAGGAAGTGAGACACATCGCTGCACAATGAAATACAATGTTGGATTAGAAAATGTACTGACCTGTAGTAATTTCAATAGCCATAGCAGCTATTGGAAAGATATACCAGAGAGACACTTACAGAGATGAAAATGCCATTCTCCTGCAATGTTTATCTAGTAATCTTAGAACATCATGGCATGTACAGATTATGTGAATGAAGAGAAATGCAATAAAAATGTACCCACATACTCATGTACTTATCTAAAAGACACAAACAGCTCTATTAAACTTTAACTGGAAAACGGTAAAGTTTGCTGAATATATATCTTTCTTATATAAATTACCATATGGTTAATCTAACCAGACCACAGGAGAGGTTATATCTTATTTCTGTAGTGTTGAGAATATGCTGGAATTACACACTAAATAGAAACAAGGAACCAACAAGAAGAAGGGGGCTCAGGGTGGGAACATACAGAGAAGAAAGTTAATGTAATCATCTACAATACTTAACGACAATAAAATGTCATCCAGTGCATACAGCAATTATTAAGATATCATCAACAATTAACTTAAATCAAACCAGTAATCCTCCCTCAAACTTAAACAACTGAAAGTAATGACAGCTACCATGCGGTGCAAAGCACCTATAATTCCCAAGCTTACAACATAACAATGGGAAAAAGTGGAAAAAAGCTCTGCAAAGCAGCAATATGATAATTAACTTGTCATTACTTATTGTCTTCTAAAATCTGTACAGTTTAATTTCTCTAACTGAGACATGAGCAATTCAGCAGAATGTCATTTCAAAACATAAAAGGTAGATAGTCTATGTATATACACATCTTGTTGATATAACAAATTTTATCAGTGAAATGCAGTATTTAATTGGGAATGTAGAGCAGGATAAATGTGCAGCTTTGTTAGCGCTATACAGTTGCTTATGAATATTGTTAATTTAAAAACATCCTAAAAGTGTATAATCCTAACTACTGAAGATATAACTCATGCCAATGATTCATTCATTCCATTGATCTAGCAGCTTGAGAGAGTATATTTGTTGTTTTTGAAAGACTATAGTTTAGTTCTGCATTATAAATAGAATATTAATTGATTCTTTAATGTATAACAAACATAAACAAGTGAAACATTCAATTACATGTATATACAAATTGCATAACTTTACAGGAAGATTGTAGTCACTTTTTATGTACATTTATATTGAAACACAGGTTGTGAATTTTAAAGACAATATGTTTTTATTAGCAATTGTAATCTGCATTAATGCTTTCTTGGTTATCAAAGGAAACAATAGTATAGAAAGTGAAGCAGCAGACACCCTGCTAGCGGTATTATATTATTGTTCAACATACCATTGAAATCACTTATGTTTCCTTAGCTATTAGCTGTTATAGAAGTGTAAGTTACTCATAGACTAGAGTCTTACCATGATATGTTCCTTTGTATTATCTAGTGACTAATGTAATCCACACAACCTCAGTAGTCACAAAATAGAATATCTTTCTAGAATTTTACATATAAGGACTATATTTAACTCGAGAGGTAAAATGTCACAAACTGAAACTTATAAATAAATTCCCATAATGTGATTATAGTTAATACTAAATATAGCTGATAATTTAATTAACACTGATATTCTTATATAAACTCAGACCATCTCCAGTGATATCAAAAAGGAGCTCAAAGAAGGGTATATTTTTCTTTCTTCATTCTAGTTGTTATGTATGGGAGATAATCTGATAGAATATTTTCTATCAGATTAGGAGAGTACACCACTCCATGTTTGTTAAAGGGAACTTTAAAAATATTTCACTAATCAGTTTTATATACTTGACCTTAGATTTTACTTTTTTCTTTCTGTTAGCCTGAACATGAACCTAACTTTTATTTTTTAACAGACAAAAACAATCTGATCATAATTTATAAACTTGACAAGCACTTTACTCAAACCCAGGGTTATAAGAGAAATCTGAAAACTAATCAAACTACAAGTAAACTTTAAACATAATCTAATTACATGGACTTAACATTACTTTCTCTAAATATTAATGGTATGAATAACCCTAAGAAAAGATCAAATCTACTAAGATACTTAAAATTAAAGAAAGCACAAGTGATATTTCTTCAAGAGTCTCATTTTAAAACAAATGATAAATACATATAGAATCCAAAGGAATATTTAATATTATCTCATTCAACATACAAAAAATACTAGAGGAGTAATAATTCTATGGAAGAAAAATGTTACTAAATCCTCAAATCATTTATAACTACGAAGGCAAATAAGGACTTATAGCTATTGTAATAGTGAAATTTAACAACAGAATTTAGACACTGGTAAACCTATACTGGTTTCCTGGCATAGGGACAGGGACAGTTAAAAAAACATGCAGATCTTATTAACAAAGTATATAAAGGAAATCTGATAATAGGTGGAAACTTTAACTGTATTTTGGATAATTCTGAGACTACTAACAAAAGAATCCTTTGTCTTACTCCCACAGCAAAACTACTTTAAAAATGGAGTGAAAAATTAAATTTAATTGATACACATGGATACAAAGAGAATAATTCATTATTATTTTTTCACCAAGATCATAGATTTAACACCCAAACAAGAATAGACAAAATTAATATATCTCAAGAATCAAATATGAAAATAATAATTCTCCATAATCCCTTGCCCTTTATCAGATCATAACTCACGTATTCTTAAATTACAGGTAGACTTCAAGAGATTATCATATATGACAAGGATATCGGCCTACATTACAAAACTTAAAGAATTCAAACCTTGGTTAGCTTCAGAAATGTAATTCTACTTAGACACAAACTATACTGAATAGACTAACATTGTAATATCATGGGATACTTTGAAAGCTTACATTTATGGCAAAATTCATACTTGGTTCAAAAATAAATCAAAAGAATGGGAAGCTGAATTACATAACATCCAAAAACAAATTACAAATATTAATAACAAGGATTCAACAAATTCATCCAGCAATAAAAAAATAAATTGAGGAACTAAATAAAAAATACAATGAAATTCTAAATCATAAGACTAACCTGGAAATAGAAAAATTAAAACTAAATTCATATTCTATATCACCTAGACGCATGCATAATCTAGCAATGAGAATTAAAAGACAAACAAAGGAAACAGTATCACAAACATTATTCATGAGGGGAAAAAGAATAAAAAAGTACCAGATATAACTGATATTCTTGATGCCTTTAAATTTCACTACACCAAACATTACATAACAGACAAGGCCCATATTAACTTCTCAAAAATAGAAGTAAATTTTCCTAAAATGAAAAAGAATAGCAGAAAAGCTAAAGTCTGACATTTAAAAACAAATCTCTCATAAGGAAGTTATTAAAAAATCAAGGAAAGCAAATGCAAAAAAGCTCCAGAAATTGATGGAATAATAATAGAATTATATACAATATTCCCAACTTCAGTAATTTCAATATTTCACAAAACTCTAATTGAAACACAAACACAAACCAAAACACCCCCCTCATGGAGATACTCATTAATTACACCCATAATAAAGGAAAATAAAGAACCCAAACAATATAGTTCTTAAAAACCAATTTCATTACTTAATGATTATAAAATCTTCATGTCTATAGTAGTCAATAGAATTAAAAAATCCTTGATACACATCATAAATGAGGATCAAATAGGTTTCATATATAACAGATGTACTTATGTTAACATCCAAAGAATATTGACTCTTATAGACATACTAAACAGCGATAACTAAGAAACTCTTAAAGTTGCACTAGACATTGAAAAAGCATTTGATGCATTAAATTGGGACTATCTTTTCAAAGCATTAGAACTTTATGAATGTCCTACTACCTTTATCACATTGATAAAAAATATATACAAAAATAATCTTGCATATATAAAATTTGTGCCATTTACTTCAGAAGCTTTAGTGATAACTAAAGGCACAAAACAAGGTTGTCCAGTGCCCCCTATTTTATTTACATTAGCTATGGAACTATTTGTCTCTCCAGTACACTGCAACTCAAAAATAAAAGGCATCAATATATATGGTCAATTTAGTTCCAAAATTATGTTATTTGCAGATGATATACTTCTTACCCTATCTGTTTCAAAAGATTCTCTAAAAGAATTAGATATGCAAGTAGAAAAATTGCATTCAATCTCAGGTCTTCACGTTAACAAAACAAAGTCTAATTATATGATAATGAACAAAACCAGTGACTTATTATTAAATGCAAATCATATAACTGGTAAACAAGTCTCCACTATAAATTATTTAGGAATTACCCTATGTGAAAATATAGAAAAAAACCTTAATTACAAATTATGATAATATCATAAACACAATAAAAGCACATATAGTAAAATGGAATAAAATGTTCCTGAAATGTGAGGATAGATTACAACTAATATAAGTACTATTACTTCCAAAAATAATATATATATATATATATATATAATATATATATATATATAGCACAAGCTATCCCTATGATACCAAATAAACAATCTTTAAAAGAAATACATACAATCCTATTAAAATTTCTCTGGTATCCTAACAGAAACAGAAGAGCTTTTACACATCATATCAGATCTTGAGAAAAAGGAGGGAATCAACTTCCCAGATATAGAGACATACATTAAAGCTTCTACCTTCAGAACAATCATAAACTGGATAGATCCAAATTATTCTTCCAATTGGAAAACTCTACATATCACTAGCTTCTCAAATGAAAATAACATAACTAAAAATCTTATGTTGAATGATCAAAACAACAAACTATGGCACATTCTATGTGTTCATTTTCAATATAATATAACAGAACCTATTAATCTAAATTACATAAACTACATTTATAATTCCTTTTGAAGATTGAATAACATCAATACAGATATAAAATGATGGATAGAGCTGTTAACCCCTTTCAGTTCCACACAAAATTTCTTTAATAAGATAGATACAAATGTTTTTGCCAGTTGGGAAAAAAACTTGTTATGTTGGCAGCATTGTATAAACAATCATAAAGTACTAGATAGTCAACATATAATAAATATATATGATAGTTCAACCACCGACTGGCTAATACTTCAAAGTGTAATATCATATGCACAAGATCTATGCAGAATAATTAATAATTCCACTTTTAAAATAAGACCTAAATTTACAAAATTCTTGTATGAAGTTATATATGATAATCATAATTGGACAAACATAACCTCAAAACTATACAAAATTTTAATGAACAACAAAGTTAAAACTCATCAAAACTATTGTAATTTCATACTAAAGAACATTCCATAAGTTTATCAATGAAAAGTAAAAACAGTTTATTGTGTTCTATTAAATTAACTTCCAACACACAATTCTGGAAGATATATACGTGGAAATTTCTGCATAGAGCATTTTTTATATACAAATAAATTAGCCAAATTCAATTCTACCAGAAAATGTTACTTGTTGGAGATGTTTACTAAGGTGTGAAGCAGATTGGTTACATATTTTATATGATTGTTTTAAAATAAAAAAATACTGGGAAGAAATGAGTAACTTTCTTCAAGCTACATTTACAGATACATTTTATTAACAAAGTCTCTAATCTTTTTGAATGTTAATGAAAAAATAGAAATGAATAATAATGATTCATATCTACTATGGGCTGTACTAGCAGTTGTTAGGAAGTGCTTTACAAGAAAATGGAAATCCTCCTCTGAACCACCCATCGAAGAATATTTGAGACTATTGAAAGAAACAGCTCTGATGGAAATTAAAGTCAAGGAATTGAGAAATGCTCCAAAAGTATGGAGTAGCAATCCCTGGAAGAAGATTCTCTCTCTCAATGAGACATTAAAAATGGATTCAGATTCTTCCTAAATGAAAGGAAAAGAAAAAGGTAAATTTTTGTCTATCTATTACTTAAATATTTTCACAGACTACATTTACCCCTACTTCTCTGCATCATCACACACTAGAAGGAGTGTTTGGTAAAGGTCTGAGAATGTGGACATCATTTGGCAGGGACTAGTATTGTACTGCTACAGTGGGCAGTGATATGTGCTTCTTTTCACATGCATGCATACAGATGGCTTTCTGCAGCATAAAGCTGTCTGACATACTAAACCATGCAAAACGTCCATATTCTGCATTCTATATCCTGTCATGATACTCAGTCTGCACTTACAGTGGAATAGGGCTCCTCCCTCTCCCGGAAAACTGAGCTGACATCAGCTACTCATTTTGAGCTCTCCATATGGTAAGGCTTCATCCTCTGTGTCAAGAACTTAACAAATAGACTTTGCCTTCACATGCTACTTTCTCCCTATATAGATCTTTAAAAGCACTTTTGACAGGTGTATTTCATGGCAGAAACTAGTGTTGTAAGAGGTCAAAGGTAATGCAGTTCCTGTGTATAGTTTAATTTTAGTCATCATCCCAACCAAGATGATTTTTCTGTCTTTGGTACCCATGTTGTACAGTTTTAAGCATACTTGAGAATAGTCAGTGTATCTAGATGAAAGAGACATAAACATTTGCAAAACTTTACTAAAAATAAAAAGTGAATGCTTTCATCTTTCATAGAAGACTTCATCAGATAAACAGGAAATACTATATATGCTTATATATACTCTAATTAACATCATATGACCAGCCACATGACAAAATGCTAAAATCCATACCACATTATATAAATACCTAAAATCGATATCTATTTTCCCATTTCCTAATCAAAGCTAGTCTAAAATTTATATATTTTTAAACCTGGAAAACAATGAGCATTTAATTTAATTTGATACTGCATTTCTCTAAATTCTAATTTAGATTCTCTTTTACTTCCCTCCCATGAATCCTTGACTTTGTCTAAAACACAAAACATACTCTTGTTATATTTAACATAGTTTTTGTATGTCTATAAAGTGTATCCAATTCATTTTTTTTTACTTTTCACATCACAATAATGCTCATATACCCTTTCTTACAACTTTCAGTTGGTTTTACCTATGTAATAATAATATTGGGTCTTTGTTTAGCAATCAAACAGAATGTTCATCAAATGTCCATTCATCATAAATAGATTATCGAAAGTCCCCATTATTGAAAGGCCAAATGATCATAAAAAATCACATCAAACAATCATAGTTGGCCAACATCAAGGGAACGGAATGTAGTACCTACTTACCTATAATGGAGGGTAAGAAAACCTGCCCTTTCTCCACTGTAGTGCGATCTTAAAGTTGGCTAAAAATTAGCAGGGGTATGGGGGGGCACAGCCTCCACATAAGGAGGATCCAGTAATCCTCCTTAAGTGTTGGGCACCCCCGCTAATTATATATATCAACTCCAAGATCACACTACAGTAGGGAAAGGGCAGGTTTCCTTACCCTCCATTACCAGTAATAGTTCTATTCCCTTGATGTTGGCCAACTATGATCATTCAATGTAACTTTTTACAATTGTTTGGCTTTTCGAGGAAAAAGCTTTCAATGGTCTATGTACGATGAACAGACATTCGATGAACGTTCTGTTTGATCGCTAAACATAGACCCAAACATAGGCCCAATAATATTCACATCCTGAACAAGTTGCTCCATAAATCACAAAATCTAAATTACAAGTATATAACCCTTTCATTTTGGATGTTTTCTGAGTTAAAGAACAACAAAAATGTTCTCCTTCTAAAATATACCTGGATTTATTGCAATTAAAACATTTACAAGTGCCTACTTTTCCATTTCTTCTTATATCTTTAGCATCTTCATTTTCAAAATATTTTTAGAACTTTCCCTTGTTATTCAAATTTAATGGTTTATTTCCAACAACTAATTCACTTCTGTATGCATTCTGAGAATGGGTTGGAGACAGTGGCATTGACAAAAAGTCAGGAGTTAGAGCTGGATGTGACAGAGTTAAAGATATTAAGATTTGCACTGGGTATGACGAGGGTGGACAGGATTAGGAATAAGTATATTAGTGGGTCAGCCCAGGTTGGAAAGTTTGGAGACAAAGCCAGAGAGGCAAGATTACGTTGGTTTGGACATGTGCTGAGGAGGGATGCTGAGTATATTGGGAAAATGATGCTAAGAATGAAGCTACCAGGTAACAGGAAAAGAGGAAGGCCTAAGATAAGGTTTATGGATGTGGTGAGAGAGGACATGCAGGCAGTTGGTGTGACAGAGCAAGATGCAGAGGACAGGAAGAAATGGAAACAGATGATCCGCTGTGGTGACCCCTAACGGGAACCGCCAAAAGAAGATAATGATGATGATGATGCATTCTGAGAATCCACAAATTATTATTAATTTATCTTATGAGTCTTGACTGAATGTGTAATTTTCATTGCTGTGCACTATTCCTTATCTGTAATTTCACCTAGATCCAAAATTACCTGTTTTACTATCTACTTCATTAATAACGGCTCCCATAACCTTACTGGGATACCCCCTTACTATAAATCTATTACTGAAAGATATGAATAAATCACAAACTTCCACTTTATATGTTGTTAACTTTTGAAGCCTATTTACCTGATTTTTAATAACTTTTTTTTACCATAACCTGGATATATATATTCATAATGTAACCTTACTTTTGGAAATGGATCATAGATCCCAAACTCTCCTACTGTTATACTTTGAAAATTTCAGCATCCAAAAATGTAACTTTAATTAGATCATATTTTAATGCAAATTCCAGAAATTATGTACATTTATTCATATGTTGAATCAATTCCAGTATCTCACACTTGTTACCTTCTTCCCATGCAGAACTTAAACTGCAGTTCTGCCTTGTGTAATTGTATGGAAAAACTGTATGTCTACTGTTGGAAGGAAGTCACAGACAATGCGGTTCCTTTGTCTAGTTTTAGTTTAGTCATCACCACAGCCATTTTGGTCGTGACTCAGATGAGTTTTCTGTCATTTGTACCCGTTATTGTACAGCTCTGCATATGCAAAATCATACATTTTGTCATCCATTTCTACTGCTGGTATATCTGACCCACATGCAGTCTCTATGGATGCCATTTTGTACACGTTTCACTCTATGTTTACCATTCTGTACTCTTCCCTTAGCATTTTGATTACTTATATCACATTTTCATGTTTGTACCTTGGCAATATGACTTTTTTGTTACATCACCTTTAATGACTTTGCATGAATCAACAATTAGCAAACTTAAGCAACATCTTGCCGAAACTGAAAACACACTTTTTTCTTGAGAGGCTGTAGGGCTGATTTTCATTTACATCCAGAAACTCCTTTTCAACAGACCCATAGAATTCATTCTATTCTGTCAAACTTGTTATCAACAAAACAAGCAAGAAACCTGAATGGTAGCCAAATGGATCACACAGGAAAATTAAATGTATACAGAATAAAACCAGTAGTCTGACTGTCTCTTAATAAACAGTTTATGAGACGGTATAATTACTGCTTTTATTCTATAAGCTGGTGATCAATAACACCCTTTAAACTTGCACTTTGCTTATGGTTACCTGGAGGTGATTGTTTTGTTTAGGGATGCAGGGAATAGTGATCTGTACATAGAGTAGGGATATGACAGCCTCACACATATAATCTATCACTGATTACCTTCTCAGTTGAATAGGTTCAATTGTCCTGGTTTTATTGAAAAGTGATTCATGGATACAAACTATGTTCACAGAGACAACTTGACAGCTATACACTCAACCACAACTTGCCACATGTGCATGCATCTGTGGAACTATTTCCCTAATCACCTGTAAATGTATTGCTTCTTCTAATGGCAGATCTAGAAAGCCATCTCTTTTGTATGTTCTTGGAGCACATTCTACACAAAGGTGGACCTTTTAATGCATTTTCTAGGCTCCATTAAGCTGACACTATTTGGAAAAATTTCAAACCTCTACCATGCATTCTGAAAATAAAGTACATTTTCTCATCTGACTTATTTTATGGTCAGTAACCTATTCCAAAACTACCAACAATGTCAGACAAAAAAGATACTAGGTTTCTACAATCTTTCTGAACATTTTTTTTCAAGTGTTTTAGCCGATTCTGCAAAGGAGAGCAATAATCCATGAACTCTGTATACTCTCATTATGTGTCAAAACTCTGGAATGAAATAATCACACAGTTAAAACAGACAGAAAACTTAAACCGTTTCAAAACTTTGCTTAAACAGCACCTGTGCTAAGATGGCTCTGTTCTTCCTTCTCACCTGGCTAGCTTTACTCCGATTACTTTTCTCCAACTCTTACAGCCACGTTGCGTCCCACTTTTTTGTACCTTATCACTTCTCCTCATACGGCACTAATTCCCTAAACTCTTCCTCCTCTTCTCACACCCCACCACCAACTACAACTCCTCCTCTGTCCATTTATCTTCCTGTTCATTTCCATAACTTCTCCTTTCATATCTCTCATCATCTCAAGCTACATTCTACTTGCCTGTCTGTAAATTATTAAACACAAAACACCCCAGTTTGATCTTTTCTCTACAGTCATCATGCTATACATACATTCATTGTTACTGCATGTTAGTTCTCTATTAAATAATTATCCAATTTATGTAAATTTTTCTCTTTTTGTGTGTTAAATGTTATACTCATGTAAGAACTCTTTAAAAATATTTAACAAATCATGTAGATGAGCTCATGCCGTGATGTTTTACCGTGCAATTATAAATGTACATCATGTGTAACATAAAGGTGTAGATTTTCTCCCCAGGCCACTGCTTTAAATGGGTTTTACCCAGATGGACTTTTCCCAGTCAGCAAAGACAAATAAAGTAAATTCATTAATTGAATATATAAATAAATAAACCAATAAATGTCTCCCGCAACACTAGGCAACATCAAAACCCTTCTTCATCCAGAATATCATTGACATTAACAATGTGTTTTTGTGTGTGTGTGTGTGTGTGTGTGTGTGTGTGTGTGTGTGTGTGTGTGTGTGTGTGTGTGTGTGTGTGTGTAGTGATTCATTTATAAGGAGAATTACCCCTTCTTCATGCTTGTGCACCTGTGGAGTTGGTATATATAAGGGGATATGTGGTAGGAGTTGCCCTCCCACAGGGTGATTGCAGGGTAGCTTACACTGAATTTTGTGTTGGGTTGGTTTCCCAACTAGTTCTGCTTGGCAGGTTGATGCCTCACCAAGATGTAACTCAATGAGCCATAGTGGAAGCATGCTGCTTAGTGCTGACATTTAAATTGCCATAATTAACAATCGTTTTTTCAGAGCTGTGCACTAGTATATCCAAGGGCCTACTTAGCATAGGCCTTCCCATGGACAGCCATGTTTATGTGCAGCTCCACTTCTCAGTACACCAGAATTCCGTTACTCAGCAGCAAGCAATCTGTGAATCAGGAAACCCCTTGCAGCAGGCCACTTGTGGCACTTTGCATACTATGCAAGGTGTCCATGAATTCCAGACTAAATTTATTTATTTAAGGATTCATTTATTAGTTGCAACTTTTTCTGTGCAAAAGCCATTCTCTTTAACTGATTATTGGTATAACTGTATAAAAAAACTCTCACATTGCCTCTTCTTAATGACATTTACATGCACAATTGATTATATATGAACTGTTTCATATCTGACAATTAAATGGCTTTTTGAAAACATAATGTTCACAATGGTTTCTTTTGTTGGTATATTTAAGCTGTTAAAGAAACACAGTGTCAGTGTACCCTTCCTATCATTTGTTCATGCTCAGAAACCAAATTGTCTTAATAAATTTGCCATATAATTACTTTTGAGCCCATTTTTATGACTAAATCATGTATGCCAATTTATTTATTGATTTCATTGAAGTAATAACCCCCCTGCCATGCTGGTCAGCAGATGTCCTTACATTCACTGCTTCTGTATTCTTAACGATATGGGGGTTTCCTGCCATGGAAGCCTGACATCCAGCCAGTCTTCCAAAGACTTCTGAATTTAAAAGGTATGCTGAATGTCACCATATGCACCCTGTGTAATGTAGGGTATAATGGTAATGTTCAGACTTACCAAAAACAGAACTTCTTAGTTGCTAGTCATATCTTTTACATCATCCAGCTGTTTACCTGCATCTATTTTCTGCCAGTTGAATGCATTTTCATTCTCCAGGGACTTCCTGCAGCTGTTTTTTTGTTATTGCAAGATAAGTGCCCCATTGGCGATTTTGTTTTTTTTTTCTTGTTTTTTTTTTTTTTTGTGTTCCTTGAGGTTAATATCATCCAGGAAGGGTAAATGCCAGTGTGTGAGACAGATTCCCCATTGAGACTGCCAAGATAAGTGTCTTTTTTTGCTTAGGTGCTTCTCTTGACCATACGCCTTCTTCTGGTTGTCAGGCGTTTGTTACGAACAACCTTCGCAGTCGACTTTCGTCCCTTTCTTTGAATCTTGAGGACCAGCATCTAAGGCAATCAGTTCTGTTTTTGGTAAGCTTGAACGTCACCTTTATGCTCTATGTTATTCAGGGTGTGTATGGTGATGTTTGGCATACCTTTTATATTCAGACGTCTTTGGAAGACTTGCCAGACGTTGGGCTTCCACAGCAGGAAATCTGCATATAGTTATGAATACTGCAGCAGTGAAAATAAGGGCATCTACCATTATGGTAAGATTTTACACAACTGTACTTTTTCCATTTTTTAAACCATGCCACAAAATATTTCTTTTAATTTTTGTTGTTCTCCATCTGAATTGGTTACCTTTTTCCTCTGAGATATCCCTTGTGTATGTAGCCATGTTAGGTAGCTGACTAAAACAAGAAAAGTGATACAAGTGCTTCAGAAATGCATGGAACCAAATCAGCTGGTTAACACAATTTCATTGTTGCGTAAACGTCGTAAAGGAATCAGCCAAAATAGTGTATACTGAAAATTCCAGGGAATAATATAAGATCAGCTGAGATTAAAGTAAAAAATTGTAGTGCCGCAGGGTATCACATGGCAATCATTTAAGGCTGATAAGCAGCGATGTACACACACCACTTATACAAAGCACCACCACTGAAACTTGACTTGATAATAAGAGACCAAGATGCTACGAAATGGTTTGCACTATTCCAAAACGTGCAGATATAACCCAAGGCAAACAAATGGAAATAAATGCTTCCCTAAAGAGAATTACCTATAACAGCCAAAGGATGGCATGTCTGCTGACTGTGACCTTTGCAAATTGAAGCATGAAATTTCATACTATGCAGTTTTACTTAATATTCATTCCACTGTGAACTAATTCATGAGACTTTCTAGAGGCTTACACTTCTACCTTGCAATAAAGCAGTGTGTTCCCACAAGCTAAAGTAAGGCCGGCCATTGTGCGTCTAGGTCATGAAATATGAACTGATTTTTATGCTGATTTTTTTTCTGTTGCTACACACGGTTAATATATATTAGATACAACGTGTGCAGTGGATGCAAGTCTGGAGTATCCATTTTTTAGGAAAATAATCCTGTTGTTCTGCACATTTCTAGGTTTATAAAAATTGTCCCTATTTTTGGGCCCTTGTTCTCCCATTATTTTAGACTCTTTCTAGATTTCTTGCTCTGAGGTATGATTATTACCAACCTAATAAAATGAAATTTTCATGCCACTTAATATGTTTTATCTGCAACCTCTAGCCAATTCTGTTGTGTGTGTGTGTGTGTGTGTGTGTGTGTGTGTGTGTGTGTGTGTGTGTGTGTGTGTGTGTGTGTGTGTTTATAACACACACACACACACACACACACACATAAAATGAAAATAAATAAATAGGAAAACAAAGGCATTCTTTCTACAATATTTATTAAAACTGGTAGTCCCTTCACTTTCATCCAACATAAAGCATGAATTTATAAAACACCATACAAAGCAACCTTAACTCTTTAAATAACACACATAATCAGTTAACCTTAATCATTCATTTTAAGTGGCAGTGCTATATTTAAATGTCCTAGACTTTAAAATGGGGTAATAGAAATGTCTTAAATTAGACCTGGAGAATTATTATCAGTGTAACAAGATTACACTCATTGCTGCCAAGTAACAAAGCTGACCATAGCAGAATTCTGAATAGCTTTAGTATATACCCCTAAATGCCTCCCTAAAGCAGGCATAGTTAGCTTGTGTTCACAGAAATGTATGTGATCCTGGTGACTCAATGACATTAAAACATGCACACACACACACACACACACACACACACACACACACACACACACACACACACACACACACACACACACACAAACTTACACAAACACACACACACTCATCTGTTTGGCTTTGCAAAGAATTATTCACTGTAGCCAAAATAAGAGATAGTACAACAACACCAAAGAGAACAGGGGGCAAGTTTATGATGGTCATTATTCATGCTGGAGTGAGAAATGTAAAGCAATTCACTCTTGTGGATATGCAACAGAACACGACAGGGATGGGGGCTTTGGAGTTGTCCCTCAAGCATGGAAAAAAAACACTTATTTAGTGAAATATTACCTTTGCCTGGTACAGTACTACAATGCCGGCTTTTAGTTAATGGCGAAGAACCTGGTGAAAAAGCAATGGATTTGGTGTCTGATGGTTTTCAGAGAGATGTAGGATACATCAGATTATTTTGTATATGATTTCCTATATTTCACCATCAAGCAAATGCCTGCAAAGATTAGGACAGTTTGGCCCATACTGTCATTTCCAGATTTTTCTAAATTCAGAATCAAATGAAGTTGAAAAATAACCAAAATAAGCTCACAGAGGTGAAAACAACTTCATTAAATGCAAGAAACCTAAATAACAGGAAATTAGTCCTGAAGCTTTTATCTACATGAAAAATATTGAAATCGTCCTAGTCACTGAATCTTGACATATAGAGACATTGGCAATAGATGTACTGAACAAGGCTTGTTCTGTGGAAAGCTGTGCTTAAAAAAGTACGGTCGGGACTAAAATAAATGAAAATCAGAGCTTATTGTCTCTAGTTCTCCAGCAAAGTAAAAATAAAGAATAAATATCGAAGAGTGTTGTTTCCAAGTCAAATAGTTTGATTATTCCATTAGAAAGAATTTTTGGGACAGATGAGCGCTGTTGTGATCTGTCATTTAATTTTTTTATGTATTTATACACAGTGGCTTAAGTTAAAGTGGGCCATGATAATTTTGTATTCCACATATTCGATCAACTGCCTAAGGAAGAGCTTCAAGGACCACACAATGACTACCTGGAAAAAGGAGAACTTGAGTGGTAAATCAGGGTAAAATTATACAGACCGCCGGGACTGAAGACACAGTTCTCCATCAACAGCATTCTAAACCTTAAACTACATCACCAAGCATACTACTGAAATGGTTCACTAAAGGATTTTTAATCTGTTTTTTTTTTTTTAATCTGTGGTTTTCTATCTTTTTCATTTACGATTTCTATTTGCTACTTGGCCCACTGCAACTTCTGGTAATATTTTCATTTCTTTATTATTATTATGTTTATTTTTAATTTGACTATTTATATCTGTTGTGTCTCCAAACATATATTAAAACAATTGGCAGATCTGAAAAAGCTAAGACGAAAGTGCTTAGAACAAGCTCGATGCACCTAACACTACCAAAATTGCATATAAGAATTATTTATATTCGTAAATGAATTTTCGTCATCCACAACCCCATGTGGTTGTTATGCTTTATCAACTCTAATCTTTTGTGTTTTATACTAATTCTCATTAATTCTCAAGCTTTTAAGTATTAATTTTTGAAAAAAAAATGATATTCGCTACCCTTGGAGAAAGGTAAACTTGGTACTGCTTTTATGCCTAGATTGTTTTGGGGCTGTTGACACGGAACACGAAATATGTTCAAAGTTTTAAGGTCTAATGTTTATCATGGCACTGCTTTTATAGAAGTTTTTACAAAATCTTTTTGTGGAATTCTAATAACTGCTAAGGTACTTTTATGTTACTGCTTATGTTATTTGTGGTTATGTGCTTTTCTGATAATGTGCTTATCTGATATACTGTTGTTTTATGCCTCCACATTTACCAAACACATTCGTCAAAGATCCTTAATTCACCCTGTACGAATATTTACTTTTCTCTTATGCCATTCATTCCAGCACACAAACACCAATCTTGTCCTCCTTCCTTTCGACTCAATATCTTTCCCCCCTTCGCGTCTCCACCAGTCTACTTTCCCACAGCCCCCACCAATCACCTATTCCAACAGCCCCATAGTCCAATCTGCTATCTAGATTTTTTCCAATCCCTACACTACTCCCTAGTCATTTGCCTATCACATCCATATTCGACATTTGCTTGCCACTAGTCCCCATCAATCACCAGCCTTTCCCAATGGCTCCCACACCCAAGCTTGTATCAAGATTAGTCATACAATCTGCATACTACCTCTTTGCTCTCTACCTATCAAATCCATCTTTGACATGAGTTCTCCATCCCCCCCCCCACCATCCATGGTCCCTCCTAGCCTATCACTATTAAAGTATGAAGCTTCATTTTAAAACCTTAGCAGTCTGCTCATTCACAAAAGTCTTAAACCTCAATGCTTCAATTATATAAAATATATATATAATTATACTGTATTTCTGATAGAGAGATTATGTTTTGGATACTTTTGGCTTCACGTGCCATGCTGGAGTCTGTAAACTGAACTCTAAATTCTTAAATATTAGCCTGCTGGTTTTATTAAATCATGATCACTACACTCCAGCCCATTTTTGCTTAAGCCTCCATGTTATCCCATCCCAAAAATTCACTTCCAACCCCGTACATAGCTCTACTCAAGATTCAAAGCCTCAATCCATATATAAAACTTTGGCAGTCCGCTACGCTCTAGTTATAAGATATATAAATTTGTATGGCAAAGTATTTCTGATATATGAGTTATGATTCTGATACTTCAGATTTCACAGTCCATATCTGAATTTCTAAAGTCCTAAATATAAAATATTAGTCTGCCGATTAAAAACTATAAACCATAAATCACGAATACTATACTCTGGCCCGCTTTAACTTAAGCCTCCAAGTTATCCCATCCCATTCACTCACTTCAAACACCCATACATATCCCTACTTGAGATTCGAACCCTCAGTCCATTTTCAGGCCCCCATTCACTATTACACCACTCCATTCATATCCACTTTCTAAACGTATCATCCAATCCCCTCATTACCCTTTAGCTTTTAGCCTATCATTCTACATATCACATGTGCATCTCATTGGCCCCTACCCCACTACCTTTGAACTTCCTGAGCTAACCGTATCCCCCGAAAACTACTCTTACCATTGGCTACTTACTACACCTTCACTATCCCAGTAGGTTAGGCACTCCATATCAGTGCCCTATCAGTTTCGTTCAATTCCCAGCCTAGCCCACACTTCTCATTTGACTAATTAAGCACTTTGGCACTCTCTATTGGCTGCCTCTCTGCAACCCACACCCTATCAGTTCCATCAACGTATTTTTCCTCCAGACCACTACTCAACACTCCTATCTGGCTTTTCACTGGCCCATCCCTCTCCCTCTTAGTCCTATCAAAAAACACGCCATTGTGTGTATTCTAGTGAAAACCTCAGTAAAAAAAGTTACCATTGTGTATAAATAAGTGAACAATTAAATGACTGATCACAACAACACTCATCTGTCCAAGAAATTCTTTCTAATGGAATAATCAAATAAACCATTTGACTTGGAAACAACACTCTTCAATGTTTATTTTTTATTTTTATTTTTCTGCAGAACTAGGGACAATAAGTTCTGCTTTTCATTTATTTTAGTCACTGAATCTTGGATTAAAGACAAAATAAGTCGTATCACAAGTAGTAAAGGTTTCTGTTTTCCCATATTGGATTAACAGTTCTAGTGGAGATGGAACAGAACTGAAGGCTAGTATGCATGAGCACAAACATCTACATGCCATAACATCAGTGTTATAATACTGATTATATTATCATAGGAGGTCACAAGACCCAATCTGTGTTAGCCAAGACGTATGAAGACTTTCTGTACAGACTTCAGGAAGGAGGAGGAGATCAAGAATAACACAAGAATAATAGTGGGGGGGGGGGGTTAATAGCGCAGATGCTGGCTAGGTCAATTGTTGTGTAACATAGAAGTACACCAAATGTCTAACTAACGTTTCATCCAAGACTAATCTTGAGAAAACAGTCAAAAATCCTACTGCAGTAGCACTATGCTATATATTGTATGAAAAGATCAGAAATATTCATACTGCCCTCATAAAGTCAAGCCCTTCTTACTCAACACTAGCCATGATACTATTTTATTTTATTTATTTTTTTTAATTAGGAACCGTCCACTCAGTTGAAAACTCATTAGCCTTCCTAAGTTTTGCCTTGGAGAAAACACCTGCTATAAATGAGATTTTTACAAAAACAAAGTGAAAAACGTATTCACACTCAAGATAAAACTATTCAGGAAGCTATAAATAACTTCCATAATATTACTAATTACTGCATTAGCATATGCACCATAGTATCCCAAATATACAAGGGCGTTAAAAAAAAGTCCTCATGGGAGAACCACAAAATTGAGACATTGTACTATAGGAATAAAAGGTACTATGTATAGCTGAAAAAATGGAACATCAGAACTAATCCAGATTAAACAAAAGTCAAAATACACTTAGCAACTATTAAAGTTTCCAGATCAGATGATGGATTAGTCTAGTATCAAAGGATCAAGGCAATAACCCTTTAGCTGTATAAAAGAACTTAGAGGAAATAATTGTGTGTGCAACACACTGCCCATAAATAGCACAGTAATCTTCATTCACATGATATATCTAACAGATTAGCTAACCAAACTTCAAAATGCACAAAGGCAGACATTAATTTATTTATCAAATGGGAATGCAGTATTTCACTTTACATCATATATGATCACAGTGGCAACCATCATAATCAAAATACACCCTGCATCAGTGTTAACAATATCCCAGATAACTTAACACATAATATCAAAGTTAAATTTACCAAACCACTAACAATAATACTGCACAAACTCTTTCATTGGATATATAATGGAACACTGGCACAGGGTAGTAATGGTTATGGGTGGAGTTATAGCTAATCCTGGCAGTTATATCATTAGAAGACCAACTTGCCTGCATTTTGCAGTCATGGAGGATGTCATAGATCTTGGAAATTTTCCAGAAAGACAAGACAGCTCACTGCTCCGTAACATGGAATGGTATTGGCTAATCAAAGTGAAATCATGGCTGGATCTGGTGAAACCTTCAACATTTCTCCTCATAAGGGAATTACAAACAAACTGACTGCATTAAATATTAATGTGAGAATGTAACTTAATGGTGAGTTAGTAGTGAGCAACAGAACACAACTTGTTATGGTAGGAGGCCACTCATCACACCACCTACGGTGAACACGGAGAACCTGTATGGCTCAACTGGCTTCATTCTCTTTTAACTTTTCTCCATTGATATCAAAGTGGGAAAAGAGTTGTGGTTAAACTATGCAGATGGCTGCAACCTAGGTAAAAGTCACTTTTGGAAAATTATCTAATATACTTCAAGATGAGCTTAATAAAATATATCATTTCTGTAATAGGAGTACCATTTCAAAGGTAACAAATGAAGCATCTTGAATTTTGATAAAAATAATATAAAATTTAACTATATACTGGATGATCCCTGGGACCATAGTAAAAGAACAAATTTCACCTCTGGCAATGGAATAGAAATACAACCAAAAAGTGTATAAAATTAACCATATTGCTATACAAAATGGAAGTAGCGAAAGTTGAGAGAGAATGGTAAAAACACCTGGTGGTGTACACACTGAGAGGATATTAAAGGGTGGCTAGTACCGAGAGGATATTACTATCAGATATTACAGTTAAAAGGGTGGCTAGTACCTACCTATGAACCTATAGGAAATACACCCCGGGGATCACTTCTGTGTCTCTGCTCAGCAGTGGCACAGGAAAATAACTTTCTTGGGTGGCATAAGCCAGGGAACCTTGTTGGCTAGGCTTACGTAGGCCCTTGGGCCAATAGCCTAGTACTTACCTATAAACCTACCATGAACCTATGAACTAATTAACCCTGATATGTAAAAGAGTTGTACCACAGATGAAGCTAAAGTACAGTGCAATGGTGTGGCAAAGAACCATGGAGCATTGTCATTTTCAGGACCTCTGTTTAGAAAGTGGAAGGCAAGGGAGCAAGGCCAAGATGAGCGCTTATTATTGTTATATTGTGCTTTAGGGTGCTACATAGTGCAATAAGGAAAAAATCTTTACATTTTACTGTAGTATATATTAGCTGGCATGATGCAATGTTTGTGAATTATCACATTGTAATGACTCTGCTGCCAAGCACAATTATGACTTACACCTTCCTGCAAAACTGTAACTTTCCTCATAAGCACTGTCCCTCGTCTTCCTTCCTTCATATATTATGTTAGCATGAAGCGTGGGATCAAGTTAACTGGATATAGGAATGCGGAATAGGAAAACTGGCCTATTTCTAGGAAAGTTATGAAATAACCAATATAACTATGGAATACATTTCTTTGCAAATGTATCATATTGAAAATGTACCCATAAATTAGAAAAAAATAGATAAAAATAAAAACAAAACAATGGAATAATAATAAGCCATATAATGCTGCATTGATGCATAGCAGATGAATACAGAAAATTAATTATTTGTGTATTTTGAACAACCACACTGAAATTTATTTATAACATAAACTGACAGAACAGAATGTGACATTTAAACAGAATGCAGAGAGACACAGAAAGAGAGGAAGTAACCATAGCTATAAAAAGTCAAACTAGATTTTCCATAAATAATTTAGATTGTACAACATAAGATTTACTTTTACAAATGGACTTAGTTGAAATTTGTCTATAAATGTGTGTTTAATATTAAATTTCAGAAACATAGGTGAAATGTCCATATTTATAGAATAAAGGTACTTTAACTCATTAAATATATACTTACTTTGTTTACCCAGATAGTGTTTGACAGTATAGAATGTTATTCATAGAAATATAGTTTAGAAAATATGGAAACAATAAACAGAAAACAAATAAAACAACAAAATATCATGAATCAGCCTATTTAATGTTCCACCAAACAAGTCATTCAGTAAGTGCTTTTGCTAATGCTAGACTTCTTCAGAATGAATGAGAAAAAAACAAGATAAATAGAAATATAGTTTGGATTAGCACCTTATAGTCCATGTAGATATCTTGAACAGGTACAGTTAAGACACAGATCAATCATTTCCAGTCTGACTACAGTACGTTTTCCATTAAGATCCATTTTGTTACACTGTCAGGACATATGAGATGAGTTCTCTTCAGGATTAAAGCATAGATCACAAACAGGAGAGACTGGTATTCCCTTGCACATAATTTGTGAAGACCTCATTTACATATGTATAGTGTGTGTGTGTGTGTGTGTGTGTGTGTGTGTGTGTGTGTGTGTGTGTGTGTGTGTGTGTGTGTGTGTGTGTGTGTGTGTGTGTGTGTGTGTGTGTGTGTGGGTGGGTGGGTGTGTGTGTGTGCAAAATTAAGATATATTGGAAAATGTTGGAATCATTAGGTACTTACAGGAACCCCTCCATATATTCCCATATTTAATTCCATTCAGATTTAAACCTTTATTATTTCATAAATACAACTACAAATTAAAGGACTGCATAGGTAAGAACAGTGCTAATATTTGACAGATGTTTGCATTCAAGTCCCAAGAGGTTATCCTTTGTACTTTAAAATGATCACTAGAAATCATTGGATGTTTAGGTACTGTTGTATGAATTAAGTGTGTAGAAGAAAGAAGATATGTTTTAAATGCTAAGCTTTAAGGGATTAGCTGGAGCTATTTTGACCATTAATACATTCAAAAGCGCTCACCTTTTACCTTTTAGCAATAAAAATCTAATAATGATGGGATAAATTATTAATAGTAATACTAGGATTGCCTAGTGGTGGTTGACTGGGATTAAATTTAAAAGATAAACCTAAATCTTGAATTAAAATTGAGTCTTTAATCCACTTTTTAAGAATCAACTGTGATTTTTTAAAAATTACCAAAATACGGCATGACAAATAAATGCTCTAAAGTTGATGTTAAAGTCTTTAACAGACAATCTTAAACTACTGACACATTTAGGGAAAGATCTGGAAAGCAGTATTGAGATAATCAACCATGAACAGAAGTTTTAAAAAACAAGAAATCTAGTAATAAAATTGCATATTGGAGATTTTTTAACTATTTTTGTTTTTGGATATAAACAGAAAATGCTGGTTTTAAGGTACTCATTATGGATTTTTTGAAAAAGAATTATTAAGGAAGTACAAGAGTACTGGGAAAGCAATCATTTTCAAAGATAGAAGCTTTGGTGAATAAATTAAATTTAATTTCTACACCTTTCAAGATATTGTTAAATTTTCCCCAAACTGTGTATTCCACTTGCTATGAAAAGGATTTTAAGTTAGATTTACATCTAATACACAGATATTTCCTTTTATTGGTTTAAGTTACTTGGTACTGATCATAACCTATAACCATTAAATTATTTTGTATACCTAAAGAAAACCAAATAGATTTATCCAAAGTTTGTAATTACAACCATAGCTACAGCTTATTTCCAAATAAATACTCCAAAGAAGCACGTGAGTTGTTAAGATATAGCAGAATGCCATTTTCAAAAAGGATTATCTTAAGAGATGAGTGTGAAAAGTTAATTCTTGTAATCAGGAGAATATGCAAGGCTATGTTAAACAGTTGTTTCAAGGATAAAAGTAAACAAGTAAGGAGAATGTAACTATTTTTTTCTTGTACATTTTTTCAATTTAATTAATAATAAAATATATTCATTAATAGCTAAACAGATCAAAGCTGATAATTACAGATTGATTAAAATCTGTATAAATGGAAATTAAGTCATTTATTTAGTATTTAGAAATCAAGGAATATATTCCAGTAAAGTCTTAACAGCATTCAGATAAAATACTGCCTCATTCTTATGATCTTTATTGTTATGGTAAGCTTTAATCCAAGCATTAAATTGTTGATCTTATTCTGCCTTTTTTCTATAAAACTAAACTGTAAGTCAAAAATTATAAAGTTTGAGACAGAGAGAAAGAGAGAGAATGGAAACACTTTGTTGGTATAGAGGTCTTATTTAATATTTAAGTTTATTTCAGAAATGTAGATATCCTTTTTAATGAAAGACTTGTCTGAATTGTATTTGGATAAGAAGATTACCTAAACAGATTTAGATATCTGTCCTTAATACAATACTATGTGACCTTATGTAGTGTGTAATTACTTAACAAGAACTGCAGCAACTATATTTTAAAATTGGTTTGTTGAAGCTGGCTCTGTAACCATCTGTTCCAGGGTATAACCTTACTTCTTCAACATTACAGTTATTAACATAATGACTAAGATCAGAAAGAAGGTTTGAAGATATATGTTTTGAGATTATATGAAATTAAGTGTAGG
The DNA here is from genome assembly GCF_019279795.1 of Protopterus annectens. Classification (NCBI taxonomy): domain Eukaryota; kingdom Metazoa; phylum Chordata; order Ceratodontiformes; family Protopteridae; genus Protopterus; species Protopterus annectens. The sequence goes on along the minus strand of NC_056746.1, from coordinate 1,388,432,562 downwards.
TCCATCAGCTAATCTGTAATAAATGGGTTAGCTTTTGAATAGGTAACAAGATACACTGAATAGAATGCATTTCAGTTGACATCTGTGTTGGTATACTGTGCTCTTCCTTCTTGGATTGTTTGAATACTTACATTAGGTTGTAGAAGACTTTCAAGTACTTTAAAGAGACTTTGCCCCTACTCACTATATGATGCCCTATTTTATATTCAAAACAGAGGAGCATAATTAACATTTAAATTGATGTCCAATTTACATATATGTTCTTCTAAGGACACATTTTTACTTACTCCATTTTATAGCCAAAGCCTTGGTGTCTAAGTGACTTCTAGCTGGTATTTAAGTGATTTTGATGGAATGTGGAGCAGTCATTCCACTGTGACAAAAGAAAATTGTTTTACTTAGCTTTACTATAGTCATTAACTCTAGCATTATATAATAAAAAGGATAAATTTCCAGCTAGAATGGGTACACAGTTATCTAGTATGCTTTAAAGAATAGTTATCAGGAATAATCAGAGAATTAACTGGGTGCAGTTTCAAAATCAAAGACATAGGAGTGTAACTCATTGCAAACAAGATAAAAAGACTATATGGGACCAAAATGTTTTAGGATAAGCTCTGAGCTCTGTTTATGAAGAAACTTAATCCTAAACTGATCACAAAAATGATACATTACCTTGACATCTTTCAGAAAGCCTAGTTTGTTTTGTTTGTTTTTTTAAGGAATATTTCCTTCTAAGGATAGTGCTAGTCTGTGGTCCCAGTCACCCAGCCCTCACAACTATTATAAGATAATATTTAACATTTTCAAATGGTTCAACAACTTGGATTAGAAAATGTGATTTATTTTGACAAGGAATATAAACAGAGATTTTATTTAGCAGCTTAAGAAGGTCAAGGCAGTTACATTTGATTAGAACAAATCTACTTAACAGATTATGTAAAGCTTTAATCATTTGAGTTTCCAGTTTCTCTTGATAACTTTTTCCATTCTGCAACTATCTGAACTTGGCCTTGAGGCACAGATGAAGTGTATCCAATTCTTTTTAGTAGGGTCAGTAGGAACCCATCATGTGGGTTTCTTGGCCACAGCATATATTCATATCCACACTGTATACTAAGTGCCAAAATCATTTTATTTTAGAAGGATCTTATCACATTCAGATTTGAGGAAGCCATTTTCAAACCTATTAGTACTTGTATATTTTTAACAGAACTGAGGATTTATGTAGAGAATTGATGACTTGTGGCTTACTGCAGACTACCTCAAGACAGACCAGAAATAATTTATCAGAGATCAGATTCTGTCTGTAAGATTATCACTGGGCTCTTCGTCATTAGCAGTGTAAATAACTTTTAAATTTAACTTCCTAAGGTATACTATAAGGGTAAGAAGAAGGTTAGGAAGGTTGGTTCTCTGAACTGGAATAAATGTGAAACCTTTACTTAAAACTGTCATGTGGTCCAATGTAAAGGTTCTATCAGTCAAATTAAACACTGAGTTATTGGATGAAGTAGATGTTCAACCTGGAAATAAAAAGCTGAGTTATTGCACAAAACCAAATTTGGAATCTTAGCAGTAATGACATCATGGTTCTCCGGTTCGATCCTCAGTTGGGGTGCCTTCTGTGCAGAGTCTGCATGTCCTCCCTGTCGTGTGGGTTTCCTCCAGGTGCTCCGGGTTCCTCCCACATCCCAAAGACATGCTGCAGGTGGACTGGACACTCTAAATTGGCCCTAGGTGTGAGTGCGTGCATGTGTGTGCCTTCTGTGGAAGGTTGGGCGCCAGGCTGGCAACTTGACACCGTAAAACTCCACTGCCAATCATGAGTGGACAGGTGATCTGCTGTGGTGACCCCTAACTGGGAAAAGCCGAAAGAAAAAGAAGCAGTAATGACATCATGCCAAAGTTAACCATGATGAAATAGTTCTCCTATCCTCATTGGAATAGAGCTATAACTGCTACATCTGATAGAAACATAACTGGTATGCAATCTACAACTAAAACATGCTGAACACACAGCTACCATGCTATCTTAAACAGTTGTACTAGCTAAGGTACTTTCTCTAAGAGTTGCCTTCAGTGAGCCTAACATCAAGTTTTCAAGCCTCTCAACCACAAAGCCAGTGAAGTATAAACAGACAAGGAACATTAACTGAAGGACATACTAAATTCCAATTATATGTGTTAACTATAATGGCATAATACACTGTCTTGAAATAACATTATAAATGAAAGAACATATGCAAAGTATTAGCAAAAGTAATATAACTACTGGTTGTAAGCCTTCAACGTATATGAATGCAACATCAATCAAAATGTGCATAAATTTAATAATTTATAGATATAGAAGCATGGAGCATTATATAAAGACTATATATTTTAATCAAAATGAATAAACAGAAACTAGACCAAATGCAAAATTAATTAGTAGAAAACTGTGTACTTTACAGTTTAACAAATATATACCAGATAAAGATGGGTTGGTGGCTCTACCAAGCTTGAAATAACCACACAAGTGTGCATGTAATCTTATATAATGCAATGACAAATAGCCACAGACTGTAAGAATAGTTCAGCTGATCTTTCAGGGTAGCTGAGGGTTTCAAGACCTTTGATTTTTATTTAAGAAATATGTGGTCTTTCTAGTTAGATATTGTGGTTTGTGTGATATATTCAAAACAGGTCTAGTAAGGGAAAGAGTACAGCAGGATAACTACAGCTTTAGATCTGGAGGAAATTCCTTCCTTTGAATATCAGTTGGGCCAGATAGAAACATTTTCTGACAATGATGAAAACATGCTAGTTGAATTAAAATGAGTTACCTACACACGTGCTGAGATCTGCGATGACAGTTTCAGTTTGGAGATGGGTATCATTGATTTGGTGAGACGTCAGTACAGCTAACTTACTGAAGAGCCCACAGCACATTCTTTAGCATTCATTCTTAGATTGTTTTCTTAACAGCAGGTGTGAGCAAGGTCCAGCTTCTACTCAAGTTGTTTGGTATCAACGGGGACTGAATAGTAATACTAACCTGTAGATGGCAACAAACATGGTTAGCCTTACTGAAGAATATTATCTTGAATGTCAGCAAATCAGTTACTAAAAATAAGTGATCCCAACACTGAATGTTTACAGATTTAATGTTCCAAGAGGGTACCTGCAACTTTCATAAACTGAGCTCTCTCAGATAGCCTATTAGCAATCTAATGGGTAGTGTTGGGGATTATACTGGTAGCTAGGCCGCAGTCACTCAGAGACCATAGTCTACTGCCCAAATTATTTTTTAAACAAGCCTACCAGGTTCAGGAGACAGGATTTACCCTTCACAAAATCAAACTGGTTTGGATTGAGGTCAGTAATGTTGGCTACATCAGCAGTTATGAGTTCAAATATCAGTCATTCTACTGTCTTAAAAATAAGGCTGGTGATACTAATGGACCTGTAGTTACCAGGGTCAGAAGAAGAATTACCTATTTTATCGACATCACTGTCGCATTTCTCCAGGTTTTGAAACAAACCCTGTAGCTAAGCTAAATTTGAAAAGACTAAGAAGGGGTTTTGATAGTTCATACTTAATAATAATGACAGATATGCTGGAGTTGGACCCCACAGAGGTGTTATTTTCTAGCTTTGAACATAGACCCAATGCTTTTTGGACAGTGAATTTTAGGGGGCAGTACAGCTGGTATAGTGAAAAGGATTATAAGAGTGGTTGAGGTAAAATTCATACTAAATTTGCCTGCCAGAACATCTCCTATATTATTTGGGTTGGAAAGAGTGGTGTTAATGTAAACCAAATTTGGTGCATTGTAGGGTTTTCTTTCTTAGATTTCTATCATAGCTAAAGAAGAATTTGACACAGGAGAATAATATGCTGATAGATACATCAAAAACTAAGCATATGAGATTAAGGAGACATAAATTGAAAGGTGAATATTTAATACAGCACACAGTGATTGAAACTGTAGATTCATTTAAGGACCTGGGTATATGGGTAGATCCAGCTTTGAGATATTTCTAATCATATCAACCAATTCATTAATGACAGTTATTGAACTATGGGTAGTATAAAAAGATTTGTAAAGTCTAGGAAATCAGAAATGATTAAGTCATTGTTTGTTAGTTAAATTAGACCCAAACTTGAGTATGGAATAACAATATGGAAACCTTATAAGAAAACACACATGAATAAACTAGAAGAAGTACAGCAGAAATGTACCAAGGGCATCAATGGATGTGAAAATGTAAGTTAGTATGAAAGACTAAAACATCTAAACTTGATCAGTGTAGCATATAGATATTTAAGAGAAGACCTTATTCAGGTACATATAGGGCATTTAGAGACAACTACCTCTGGGAATGTTTGATGTTAACAAAAAATAGTAGAAAATCATCAAACAACTTATGTGGAAGATTCTATAGGATTGAGAAGTGTACTCATTGATTCTCTGAGAAAGTAGATGATGCATGGAACAGACTACCAAATTACAATGAAGCAACCACTAGTTAGGATATTGTTAAGAACAGCCTGAACACTTATGGAAACATCTATTTTGGTATTTTGGCAAGTTAGAAGGGCATTGTTATCCATGCTTGAAATATTTTTATTGATATATATATATATATATATATATATATATATATATATATATATATATATATAGATAGATAAAGAAGACTCTACAATTAACTTTAGTATCAGTGGCTACCTTAAGTTCATAATCTGTTTTCTATTTCCTAATTGTATAATTAAGTTCTTTGCTAGCTTACTTCAGCTCAGTTCTAAAGTGGAGGAAATTGGATATTTTGAAGTTATTTTAAGATCTTTTTTTTTTTGTTATACAATGTATCAATCTAAGTATTCCACCATATGGCCTTATTTTTAAATGTATCACACTTAGAATGGATAGGTACTGACTTGTCTATGCAATTACTGATGTGTTAGTAGGAGTGGGAATGTAGGTGGCCACATTTTCAATCACATCCATGTATGTGGGCTGGGAAATTTCCCATGCTGTCTAAGAGGTGTAGTAGGTTGCAACAGGTTCGCCTTAGAGATATCACTAAACATTGGCACAAGGGACTAGAGAGAAGTACCAGGAGACCTAAAGGAAATGATGACTGATTTGTTAGTCAGGCATTAGCAGTGAAGTAGTGATGCAGGGTGGAGTACAGGCCAGTGCTATATTAATATGAACCAAGCCTAGAGTGTGTGTACCACTAGTGGGGATTTTAACATTTTATACCATGGTATTTGCATTAATGATGTCCAAGAAATGTTGAACATGTGTATTATTTGTGGTGTTTGTATGTTAATCTGCAGTTAGATAGTTATGTTTTATTAATATGACAGCATTAGCTTTGAAAGAAATACCCTTAGGTGCAGTGGGGTGGTTATTATTGTTTTCTTGGGGCATTGATGTGAACTGCAGGAAGAGAGATATAATATAGTAGTTGGTTATGTTAAGTGTCATTAGGAACACTGTGAACTCTAGGTTATGACTGTGGGCCATACCTCTCAACTGTCCAGATTTTTGCAGAATGTGCAGATTTTTGTCTCCTATTTTGGCCTGCTGTTCAAAGAAATGTAGCTTTCTGGCAAATCATTGAGGACTGAAGTCATTAAACACTAACGTACATTCATATACTTCATAAAATGCATATCGCAAATCCTGTTATTCTGGCAACTTTCTAAGTTTATAAGAGAAAGCTTTAATTTTTTTTCCCTATTTTTGGGCCTTTTCCTCCCATTAATTTATTTTTTCCACATTTCTTTTGCTAAGAGGTTGAGAGGTGTGCTGTTGGCAATTTGTCAAGAGGTAATGGGATCTTTGACAAAAACAAACACTCACCCAGAGCTATGGTTAAATATGAACTCATGGTAAGTTCTGTACCTGGTACAGAAGGAGTGCGTCAATGGCATTGGAACCAGGTTTTGGTAACTCCAGAAATATGGATATGTCCAAGTTGCAGGGGTGCTTCAAGTTGTGGCATCTTTCTAGTAAAATGTCTAACATCGTGCAGCACTGCCAAGATCTTATTTGAAATTCAGTTTGCTGTGATGAAGCATCCAGTGAGGAGACATTCTGAATTTGTTATTTTGGAATGTCCATCAAGTGAACTCTGCCTCAGAAAGGCACCACAGAGACAGCAAATGTGTCTTCCAGAGCACGGCTGTCAGTGCAAAAGGTACAAGTTATCTTTGGCAAAGCAGTGTGCCGTATCATTTCATCAGAGTCGGACATCAACTGGATCCTGATATTATGATGCCAATTACTCATCTAATTGCTGAAGTCAGTTCTTTTGTCCTGATAGTTAGTCTTCATTCTTGAAGAGGTTAAGATGCTACGTGACACATACATAGCACGTTCTGTCATTTCTGGTTACATATTCCACAGGAAAAATCTCCAAAGGTCATTCACTCCCACATGGGCCACCAGTAGGTCAGAACTGTATTTGTCATTTTATAAAGGTCCTTTGGGTCTCTCATGACATCATAGATTCTGACCCTAGCAAAGCAGCTTATGGTCATTAAGTTGTCTCCCCTGGTGAGAGCAGAGTCTGTGTTATGGTCATCAATCTCGCCTGGTGAGAGCAGAGTCTGTGTTATGGTCATCAAGTTGTCTCGCCTGGTGAGAGCAGAGTCTGTGTTATGGTTATCAAGTTGTCTCGGCTGGTGAGAGCAGAGTCTGTGTTATGGTCATCAATCTCGCCTGGTGAGAGCAGAGTCTGTGTTATGGTCATCAATCTCGCCTGGTGAGAGCAGAGTCTGTGTTATGGTCATCAATCTCGCCTGGTGAGAGCAGAGTCTGTGTTATGGTCATCAAGTTGTCTTGCCTGGTGAGAGCAGAGGCTGTGTGTGTCATACAACAGAGTCACCAATGTCTAGGACATCCCCTCACAGTACCAGTCCTTGCTGGCCTTATGGGCTTTGGCTTATCACAATGGAGACTAGTTTGGGAGTTATGTGTGGGTGTGGTGTTGGTGGATGCATGAGCAGTGGATCTTGTTGTGGTGTCTCTAGGAAGCTTTAATAAGCCCCTTTTGACAGCCCTAGCATAGGTTATAGGTCTGGAGGTATGCAGTGCCTGAAACAGTGTTGTGTGAGTGAGGTACTTTTCCCAAGTAGTTTGATGCAAGAGTTTAGCTCCTGGTTAAGTAAGTTGGCATTAGTGATGGGCAGTCAATACGTAAGAGGCAGTTGTTACACTGCTTTAAGT
>NC_056746.1:1388370336-1388420336 GCF_019279795.1 Protopterus annectens | reverse complement strand
TTTACATTTTAGCAAGGGGGCTTCAACAGCCCTGCACCCCCCACACCCATCCTACTTTAATATTCTCCCTCCGAGACTGCACTACAGTGGAGAAAAGGGAAATTTCCCTTACTCGCACCGTAGTACAGCCTCGGCAACAGTCATACTTATGCGAAAGTGCTTCTTCGGTGAAAAGTACTTTTGCATAAGTATGCCCGGCCGTTTGGATTTTGGTCATTTGCTCAGTCGAGCAAACATTCTAGATCCATATATATATATTTAGATAGATATGGATATATATATATATATATATATATATATATATATATTTAGATAGATATGGATAGATAAATAGATAGATAGATAGATATATAGATAGATATATGGTTTACACTGAAAACCTTGAAACTGCATTGGTCGACAGGCATGTAGTTGACTTGCAGTTTTCAAGTCAGCAGAATGCAAACCAAAATGTATCGACTACACTACTGCGAAGGGGTAGTGTAATTCGAGCATTTGGTTTGACATTGTGCAGGGAGATTGTGGTTCAGTGAGGAACAGGGAATTAGCCCATTTCCTCACTGTAGTGTGATCTCAGAGTCGGTATATTTAATGTGCAGGGGTGTGGGGGCACAGTCCCCCCACATGGGGGTGCAGGGGGTGCAGCCCCCCTGCAAAATAGTAGAATTAATGTGTCATTGACTGTAGAGTTTAATGGTACGTTAATGTGCATAGCAGAAGGTGAGTGATGTCACCTCCTGCTATGCTGAATACATCAAACCACAGTGGTCAATATATTCATTTTTAGTTTGCTGTACTTTTCAGTATTCCAGAGTCAGCATTTTGGGTCAACATTCTAAATAGTCAACCGAAGCGGATTCGAAATGCCAATAGTAAACCAATATATATATATATATATATATATATATATATATATACATATGTATAGATATAGATATATATATATATATATAAACAGGAACAGTACTATGCAAGCAGTCAGAGGAACCATACGATGCCTAGCCATATATACCATTTGAGTAGACTTGCTTAAAAGTTTTTGTTCATGCCACGCTGTGCAACACTTAATAATGCTTCACCTCCCAAATCGAGCAGCAACGTACATGATAACCCTGCTGTAAATTTATGTCTGCCCATCCAGTCATCAAGACTTACCTTATAAGTAGTCAAAGTAGTAATTTGCTTCAGCAGTTGTAACTTATTCCACAGGCTGGGAATACGTTGAGTTACGAACCCATCCCTCCAGCTAGGCTTATATATTTGTTGGTGTAGATTTAGGTCCCAATATGGGTGTTTGTAGACAATTGATTTTGCAAAGAAGTAGAAGGTCAAATAGATGGGACCTTTCATGCCTTGAAAAGTGATACACAGGTCACCACTGGTTCGTAGGTAGCAACTAGGCATGCGGTTTAGCCTAGAGCAATCTCCAGTAATGTCTGGCTATGTGACTTGCTCGAGATCACACAGTAGGAAAATGGAGGCTGATAGAATTAAACCCTGAACCACAGAAAGTAGCTTGCTAACAGCTTATAGTCTTAATCCCCTGCACTAATGCTTTGGGGCATCTGGCAACCTACTGAGTATAAAGAGAGCTGTCCTAATCTGCTAGGAGTGCTGAAGGATTTAAGGCTTCTAATTTTCTTTGTTAAAAATTGTTGAGGACTTTCCAGTCATGTGATATGCTTTGATGTACTCATTCCAGAGGGGCACTGCATTTGATGAGGGTCTGATAAAGGAAGAGTATAGTGGTAAGATGATTTATTTAGATGTTAAGGACATTCCCCTGGAAATTAACTGGGCCAGAATGAAAGATTTCCTGACTATGGTGGAAATATGATGATCGAATGGGTGAAAGTTGCCCACATAAATATCCAATTCTCTTATAACTGTACTATATGAATCTACATCTGGTCAAATTCTAATCACCTGAGAGAATACTCTTTGAGGCAAACTCCATAAAGTGCATCTCCAAGAATGTTTTATGCACTTAGAGAGACTGAGGTTATACTAGAATATATTTCACCATTACCAAGTGATTTCTCCACCCCCAAACATTGTATGACTTTGTAGTTAGTATATATATAAGTAATGGGAAGTGGTCATGAAGTTTCCCATGTGGGGATGCAGGGGGCTTGTCCCTTCAAAAAAAATGTTTTTGATTTGTATCTGTAGTTTTTTTTTTTTTTTTTGAATGCATGTTTACATCAGGTACTTTTAATACTGTCAGTAGTTCAAGATGTAAGACAACCGTGGAAGTCAAAAAGCAGGTAGTATGAGCCCATGCTTTGACCTGCTCTCAAGTGATGCAGGACTGTGCTAAGAAATCAGCCTGAAGAAGAAGACTGTAGACTGAATGCAGACGGACCCAATGAGGCATATGAAGACAATAGCCTAGTATGAACCTATGAACCTATATCAAGCCAAACACAATCGGGCTAGGCTTATAAATGCCCCAGGGCAGATAGCCTAGTATGAACCTAAGCATAATGACTTTAATATGAACTCTTGGAAGTAATGTGTGTGTGAGGGTGGCCTAATAGTTAAGATGTTTGCCTTACAAACATAAACTGCAGCATTTGAGTCTCACAAGGGATAATTGGCTAGGCTTAAAATGGCTTGCAAGGCCAGTTAGCCTAGTACTAATCTATGAACCTGCGTGTGTGTGTATCTGTGCAGAGGATCATGACAGGAATTTTAATGGAAACTCAACAAAGTGCAAGAGAAAAAACATCAGTACAAAGGGATATGAACTGAGAAAAATTGCAATAAGATATGCATTAAAGCACAGGGTTGTCAAAAAATATTTCTGTATATGTAAGCAATCAAACTGTTCCCTCCTGAATGCAAACAGCTGGAAACCACATCTGTAAAAGACATTATTTCTTTGTGGATAGTATAATTATTTTTCTATACAATTTTAATTTAGCTACTATTTAGTTGCCTTAGATAGGATACGACCGTCAACACATAGTCGACTTACTCTGAGTCTGGCTGACTATGGATGAAGTCCCACAACTTTAAGTTTCTTTAAACACACACAAACATTTTTTACATAGCACTTACTGTATCACAATCACACTTGTCACACAATGTAATAAACTGTATTCTGTTTATTTGAAATTTCACTTGTTTAGTTAACAACAGGGTGGTTTTAATGTATTTTTCTGTTTTTAAACAGTTGAAACTACAAAACACAAGCATCTGTTTTTTTTTGTTTTGTTTTGTTTTGTTTAGTTTTTCTGAATGACCTGTGAGTACTGGTCTGGTTAAGATGATATCTCAGAATCACAGAGGGAAATAAAACAAGGATTACAGATTAAAGCTTGCAAGTAGCTTATAGCCAGGCTAGCAGAAAAGCAGTAAAGGTGGCAAGATCAGCAAAGGCACGCAATGAAATGTTTAAAATCAATTTGCAGAATGAATCAGGAAGAAGAAAAGGGCCTTTCAAGAAAGCAGCAATGAGCAGACATTGGAGAGGTGGGGAGGGCAGAAGACAAACATTGGGATAGAGTGGAAGCAGGTGTAATGGCAACAGGGTCCTCCTAGGAATCATAAAGCACAAGGCTGAATCCACTGAAATCTGGCCATTATGCTGGCAGACTTCCTGATGAAGTATTGTTTTTTTCTTTTTGTTCCCCTTCTGCTTCATTCTTTCCAGCAACCCAGTACTTCTCCTCATCTGTTGTTGGGTCTAGCACCTTCTCCTACTGCCTGCGGACTATCTCCATTCTAAGGGTGGGGATGTCACATAACCTAAGAGCATCTTGGCAGTTGTGCCATTGACCGCTTCCACTGGAGGATTTTTTTTTCCATTCTGACATACCACTTGGTATCCCCACTCCTTTTTATTCACCTGTTAGATCTGAGGGCTACTTCCCCCTCTATGGACTATGCCTCCCTACAGGGACTGTCTAAATGAACACCCTCCCCCTGGAATAGGCTTTCTCATCCCCCCTGCCACAGCTTCAGACATCTGAGCCATTAATCAAACCCAGGTAACAGTGCTTGTTCCCTAATGAAGATATTCAGCAGATCACTTACCAGTGCATATGTCTGTGTGGACTGGAAAACATCAGGGGGTATATATTTTTGTACAAATGGGAAGCAGGGAAAATATAGGGTACTACAGGTTTGTTAGAGAGAGAATCTGGAGGTGAAGCCTAGTATAGTGGCATCCTGAAAAGACAAGGAGAGAATCCTGACCTGAAGGGAGTCATGGTAGTGTTCCTAGAGGACAGCAATATCTAAGACAACAAATTAATATGGGGTCATGACCAAAAACAGCTGCCAGACAAACATGATCCGGCTTTATGATTGGATTAGAGGTGAACTTGACAGCGGACACCAGAAAACGTGGTCTACATGAGCTTCAGCGAGGCTTTGACTCAGTCCCTTAGGCAGCTGATAGGAAAACTGGAAAGGCTGGGATAGGATCAAGACTTGGGAAATGGAACTCCATATACAGAGTGTTGTGTGGGAAGAATAATGCCAAGAGTAAGGATCGGGATCAGTGAAGTACAGCAAGGATCAGTCCTGGGTCCAGTAGCCTTCAGTGAGCTTGCTACAAACATATCAGAGGGAACAGAGGATATGATCAGTTATTCCACTAATGAGACAGAAATAGCTGCAGCAGAGGATGAGGGAAGTGTCTAAGCAAGGATATGAAGAGGCTTTGCAGGTGGGCAATAAGATGGCAGTTAGGTTTCACTGCAGGCAAATAAAAAGTATTTCTTCATAGGTTAGTACTAGGCTAACTGCCCTTGCAAGCCACTGTAAGCCTAGCCAATTATCCCTTGTGAGACTCAAACCCTGCACCTTGTGTTTGTAAGGCAAACACCTTAACCATTAGGCCACCCTCCCTGATACAACAACATTAGTGCGATGTATCATCCTAGAGGAGTGAAACTAAAGAGAGCAGGAAAAGGATTTGGAGTGTTGCCCCCCTGGAATGGATAATGAGGTGCACAATGAGAGGGTGGAGGCAGAAATCAACAGAGTGCTGGGATGTATCCTGAGCGGTGCACATTCCGGAAGAAAAGCAGTAATGCTTCAGCTTTACTGGGATCTGGTCAGCCCATACCCTGAATACTGTTTGCAGTTCTGGATGCCATACAAGAAAAGGGATTTCAGGCTGCTGAAAGGAGTCCAGAGAAAAACTTCTAGAAAGATGTATGGGATGAAGGGAAAATATATGCTGAGAGATGGGAGGAGTTGAAGCACTTCTCACTAGATATCAGAAGAGATGATACGATACTGGTGTACAACATCATGTCAGGAAGATGTGAAGGGGTGATTATAAACAGGAAGAACAGAGCGGGACATGATACTGGTGTACAACATCATGTCAGGAAGATGTGAAGGGGTGATTATAAACAGGAAGAACAGAGGGGGACATGATACTGGTGTACAACATCATGTCAGGAAGATGTGAAGAGGTGATTATAAACAGGAACAACAGAGAAGGACATGATACTGGTGTACAACATCATGTCAGGAAGATGTGAAGGGATGATTATAAACAGGAAGAACAGAGGGGGACATGATACTGGTGTACAACATCATGTCAGAAAGATGTGAAGGGGTGATTATAAACAGGAAGAACAGAGGGGGACATGATACTGGTGTACAACATCATGTCAGGAAGATGTGAAGGGGTGATTATAAACAGGAAGAACAGAGGGGGACATGATACTGGTGTACAACATCATGTCAGGAAGCTGTGAAGGGGTGATTATAAACAGGAACAACAGAGAAGGACATGATGTTGTACACCAGTATCATGTCCTTCTCTCATGTTCTGTTTATACATGATGTACACCAGATGTGTCCCCTCCTGTTTCTTCTGTTTATCTTCTGACATGTACAACATCATGTCAGGAAGATGTGAAGGGGTGATTATAAACAGGAAGAACAGAGGGGGACATGATACTGGTGTACAACATCATGTCAGGAAGCTGTGAAGGGGTGATTATAAACAGGAACAACAGAGAAGGACATGATACTGGTGTACAACATCATGTCAGGAAGATGTGAAAGGGTGATTATAAACAGGAAGATCAGAGAGGGACATGATACTGGTGTACATCATGTCAGGAAGATGTGAAGGGGTGATTATAAACAGGAAGAACAGAGGGGGACATGATACTGGTATACAACATCATGTCAGGAAGATGTGAAGAGGTGATTATAAACAGGAACAACAGAGAAGGACATGATACTGGTGTACAACATCATGTCAGAAAGATGTGAAGGGGTGATTATAAACAGGAAGGACAGAGGGGGACATGATACTGGTGTACAACATCTTGTCAGGAAGATGTGAAGGGGTGATTATAAACAGGAAGAACAGAGAGGGACATGATACTGGTGTACATCATGTCAGGAAGATGTGAAGGGGTGATTATAAACAGGAAGAACAGAGGGGGACATGATACTGGTATACAATATCATGTCAGGAAGATGTGAAGAGGTGATTATAAACAGGAACAACAGAGAAGGACAATGATACTGGTGTACAACATCATGTCAGAAAGATGTGAAGGGGTGATTATAAACAGGAAGAACAGAGGGGGACATGATACTGGTGTACAACATCATGTCAGAAAGATGTGAAGGGGTGATTATAAACAGGAAGAACAGAGGGGGACATGATACTGGTGTACAACATCTTGTCAGGAAGATGTGAAGGGGTGATTATAAACAGGAAGAACAGAGTGGGACATGATACTGGTGTACATCATGTCAGGAAGATGTGAAGGGGTGATTATAAACAGGAACGACAGAGGGGGACATGATACTGGTATACAACATCATGTCAGGAAGATGTGAAGGGATGATTATAAACAGGAAGGACAGAGGGAGGCATGATACTGGTGCACAACATTTTTATTTATTTTATTTATTTATCTTTTGTTTACTGTGAAAGTCTGACCGGATGGAGTCCATTTTCAGCAGAGGCCTGAGGAGAAAAATTCCAAAAGCATTTGACAATGTACAAAGTGACTGATCCATTACATACATAACACTGTTGTATACATCCTTCCTTACTGACAAGATATCTCACAATTGTATATATTTTATCATATGTACAACACAACAGTTGCATTATTTGCATTGTGTAGTCTGTCATGTGATATACAAATTTGGTATTGTTGGATAGGAATGGCAAGCAGAGGTTAATATTTTTACAGTATTACATATAGCAGCAGGCAAGTTAAACTTTGTAGCACATTACACTCATATTTCATATCGGTCTAAGTAGTAGGATAGGGGTTAGTTAAACAGTCAGTAGAGCAGAGGAAAAGAGGTGGGAGGAGTGAATGAGCATGGGAGAGACAGTGTTAGAAAGTGATGAGTGACTGGGGAGAGACATGTTACTAAACAGAAGGAGATGTAGTGATAGGGGCAGAAGCCGGATATATTAGATACAAATAGGGGGTATGTGTTAGAAGCCGAGGAAGTGAATCTATAATTTTAGTTACATAACTGGGAATAGTATGATAGAGGAGGTATGATTAGTTAAAGGCTTTAACCAGGAGTGGTACATGGGCAAAGCCATTTATTACTGAGGAAGTTCTTAAGTATGTTTTTAAATTTAGTTGGGTCAGCAGTGGTTGTGATAGCCTGTGGTATGGTATTCCAAATTTTAGAGATGTAGGTAGAGTAGAAGGAATCACCTGCAGTGTTGTTGGACTTAGATACCTGTCCTATCTTCTAGTTCTTTTAGGGAAGGTGCACTGCAGATGACAGTAGAATCATCAATATATTGGACAATAGAGGCTCGAGAAGCAGCTGCATGGAGTTTGTTGGTAAAGATGGTGAATAATAGGGGACCTAGGATTTAGCCTTGGGGAACCCCAATGGTAACAGGTAGGAGGTAAGAGAGATTTTGTTACCACTTGACAGCCTGCTGACAGTTATTTAAGTAACTGTGGCACCATGTCAGTGAAGAAAGGCTGAGTTTTAGGGTGGCGAGTTCATTCGTAATTTCTGATGAGAAACAGTATCAATTGGTTTGGATAGATCCAAGAAAATGGAGGATACAGGATTCCTTGCATTTCTATGTGAGTTGATAGTATTGGTAAAGCTGAGGTGATACTATGATTAGGACAGAAACCATGCTGTGTACTAGTAAGGTAGTTTAAGAGCTGCATTTGGATACATTTTTCTAGGATTTTAGATGGGGGGATAGGATTGCTATGTGTCTGTTGTTTGAGAACTCAGTGGAGGTGCCACCTTTACGCAGTGGAATTCTGTAAGATATTTTCCAGTTTGCAGGAATGTATTGTTCCATTGTAGATCGATTAATGAGAACAGATATGGGATAGGCGATGGTGTCTGCTGTGATTTGTAGGAATTCTGAGGGCAGATTCACAGCTGCAAGGGTTGTGCATTTTAGTTTAGAGAGTATGTTTTTATGGTATAGGTTTTAACAGGTTTAAATGAAAAGTATTCAGTGGTATCGATGCATATAGTAGGGATAGTAGGAGGTACTACAGTGGGTCTTAGTGAGTGAGTGTATAGTATTTGTGAAGGAGTTATACTGTGCATCTATACTGTCATTGCTGTTAATGGATGACGGGGTGGGAGTAAAGGTGCGACCTGGTTGCAGGAGATTATCTAAGGCGGACCAAAACGTATTAGGAACATTGTAGCGTTTTTCCTGTGTAGCAGTATAGTATGTCTTTTTGCCTAGTTTAACTTGGGTTTTGGCTTTATTTCAGAGTTGTCTATAGTGTTCTAGGTTAGCTTGATTTTTGTTAGTGTGCCAGAGTGTCCAGGCTTTATCTCGTAGTTTGAGTAAATATTTAGTATCCTTTGTTAGCCAAGGAGCAAAATTAGATTTTACTCTAGTTGTTCGGCATGGGGCTAATGTTTAGAATGTTAAGGAAGATAGTATTGAAGTACTGGACTGCAGTATCTAAGGGTAGTGTTTTAGCAGAATCCGGTCTCAGTTTTGTAAGAGTTAAAAGTTTGACCACTGAAGTTTTTTTTTTTATTGTGAATTAGATGGTAGGTTGGATTTCTGTGGGGGTGGAGATGGTGTTGAACTAGATATGTAGGGAGATGATCACTAATATTACATGAGAGACAGCAGATTGGTAGGCTTGAGTAGGTTTGTTAGTTAAAATCCAATCTAGAATAGATTGCCTTTTCTGTTCTAGTAGTGGATTGTATGACTGGGGTGAATCTGTGTAGGTTAATATAGTTAGTGGGCTTGTTTGCATTATAAGAGTACCAGTCAGTATTAAAGTCACCCATTATGATGGTTTCCTGTGGGAATGTTAGTGATATCCAGTGTAAGAGATCCTCAGTTATATTGGGACTATTGCCAGGAGATAGATATATAGCTATTATGATTAGAGATTTTTTTGTGGTTTATTAGCTCAGTATTGTTGAAATCAGGCAAGCTTGGTTCTATGAGGTTTACTTTAAAGGTATGTTTATATATTAAGGCTACATCACCTCCACGCTTATTTCTCCTGTCATGTCTATGTACATTATAACCTTAAGGAAGAATTTCATTGTTGGTAATTTCAGGTTTCAACCAGGTTGCTGTTAGAACTAAAATATCAGGGGAGTAAAGTGATATACTGGCATGTAGGTCATGTATTTTATTGACTTTACCCTTGACATTTATGTTAAGGAGGAGGAGATTAGAGCTATTAAATGAAGAGAAATAAATCTCTATTGAGTGGTAGAATGTTGGAGTTGGTGGTTTGTTGTTGAGCATATTCAGGGCCGGGGTTGGGGTGCATATCTCCAAAGAGGTGTAGTTGTATAGAGAGGAGTAAAATAAGTTCTGAGAGCTTAATTAAGAGTTTGGTACATACCTGAGATGATTGAGTGTTTGGAAAAAGCTAGAGGTATTTGTGTGGGAAGTATCCTATGGTTGTTGTGTTGTCAATATTAGAGGCAATTGTGAGATTTGGGAGATAGTGAGTGGTGGGTCAGAGAATTTGATGGGTAGGAGAAGAGTAAGTGTTATTTAGTAGACAGTGATATGAAGTTAAGTAGTATATGAGGATAAGGAAACTACAGAGAATAGCATGGGTAGATAACATTTGTAAGCTTGTGGTAGATAGATATGGTAGCATTGTAAAGGAGGGGAATGAGTGTTAGAAAAGGTGTGGACAGAAGATGTGTAGGTGTGTGATTGGATGAGAATGAGGGGGGAGTAGCCAATAGGATATAAGTGCAGGTGTAGCAGGGGTGGGTGGGACTTGGGGCAGGGTAGAGGAGCGGAGTGAGCCTGACCATTGGAGCAGGCTGAGCCTGGTCAGAAAGACAGCAACTGTGAAAAACTATCAGAAACTCTACATGGCAAGTTCCGCTGTTTGAAGTATCTCATCTGCAGTAGCCAACACCAAGAATGTAAGTAAGAACAATCTTGCACCCTACTTATAGTTGGGAAAAAGCAGGTGATAGCAAACTTACTGTTATTCCTGTTTTGGGAGTAATAAGGTATCAGAGAGCCAAACATTCTGTAACTTGAAAGGAAAAGACTGTTAAACTAGAAATTTACTCTAATGACTGAGGGATTTACTTTATAAAGTAAAATGCAAGTGGAAAGGCTTTTGGCTAGCTGATTTTTGCAGTAATTAAAGAGATGGATAAACATAGTAAAATCAGCTGTAGTTTAGTGGTGGGCAGGGAAGGGAACCCAGTGAATACCGGCCCAGCTTAGCGTGCATGCCTCATAGCATTTACAGTTACAATAGTCAAGTCTGCTTTGTTTATGGTATAAAGCTTTAGTTTAGTGTGATGGTTTAGCAGGACATACTTTAGCTCAGATGTATGTTTCCAGTCTAGGTTGCAATTTGCTCTTTGGATAGGGGATATAGTGAAGACAGTTCATAGCACATTTTAGAGGAATCTACAGAAGACTAAATGAATGTGGGAACCATTAGCAGTAAATAACAAGCCTTAGAGAATAACCCTTAATAAGTCCTTACTATAGTTTCCAAAAGTACAATTCATTTCTCACTACAATACAGGCAGCAACTACTTCATCAAGTTCATAACCATTATTTTCAGGCACCGTAATAGCAGAGCAGTCTTTAAAAAACTCTGTTGTCAACATTTAACTGAGTATCTAGCTAGATACATACATTAGCTAAATAACACTGACCAAAAGCCCTTAAATCATCAGGTAATGTCTTCTTGTAGTTTACAAATGTCAAGCTTTTTGTGTTTTTAAAGTATTAATGAGTTATCCAAAATTAAATACATGTTACTGACTATATCAGTTCTCTGGAAACAAACAGTTTATAGCAGCTTAATCTCATACTGGTTCTCTGGAGACAAGAGCATAGTTTATAGCAACTCAAACACATACATTCATCTACAGTCCACTATCCAGCTTAGTGCATAAACAAAAAAGAGTGCGTGTTACCAGCACTCATCTGCACCTTGCTAATGGGAGATATCAGTTAAATTTAGGGTAAATTATATTCCTCCTTACAGTTACTAGCAAATATACATGGCAAATAATCACACCACATTATAAAGTTACAAAAACATTTACTTGGTGAGCACATCAAGAAGATGTGAAAGGGTGACTATAAGCAGGAAGGACAAAGGGGGGCATAATACTGGTGCACAACATTATGTCAGGAAAATGTGAAGTGGTGACTATAAGCAGGAAGGACAAAGGGGGGCATAATACTGGTGCACAACATTATGTCAGGAAAATGTGAAGTGGTGACTATAAACAGAAAGGACAAAGAAGGACATAATGCTGGTGCACAACATCATGTCAGGAAGATGTGAAGGGGTGATTATAAATAACAAGAACAGAGGAGGGCATGAGGCTGGTGCATAGGATCATATCAAGGAGATGTGTGGAATCTTTAACAGGAAGGATAGCGGGGATAGAAGCAGATACAGGCAACAGATTATAAGAGCTAGCTACTCCCTGGGTCTTGAAAAGTACTTCTTTACAGAGAGAGAGCATGAGAGATAGAGATGTAGACCCATAAAAAATTACTAGACTAGAGGTAGAGAGGAAATTCATACATCATTCAAGAGAGATTAGGATAGGTGGAGTAATTTGGCTGGGAGGTAGGGATGAAAGGGTTGGACAGTGTTAAATGGATTTAAAGGGCAGACTAGGTAGGCATATTGTTTTCTTTTGCCACATGACTAATGCAATTTAAGCCCTGTGACTACACTGTCAGAGTATCTTCACATTTGTTACTCATTGAATTAAGGGAGAGAAGAGCTGAAACCATTGTTTAACCAGAGTGGAATATCTCCTCCATCAGGCATGACATTGAGATAACTGGGCAAATAAAGTCATTTTCTGATGCCAAATGTTTATGTGATATGCTTCTTTGTACATACAATCTGATAATGTCAGCTGTGCAGTAGTTACAATAAAAGTTTGAGGAGCTGAAAACACAGACATGGTTTTGTTTGTGGTGCTAGTTTCTCTTCATTTCTGGAATCGTGGAAGAATGTCTGTGTTCACACTGTATTAGACAATATGAATCTAGGTCTTACCTGCTTCTGCTTTGGCACTTAAGTAACTTGTCTCAAGCACCTTTCAACTTCTTAAGAACAAAATACCTGTAAAGCCTCGGGGGCATCTTATGGTACATGTACCAAGGACCCTGGTCCTTATCCCTCTACAAGAAAAATGTCGTACAGTGAAACAGCAATAAGTAGAATACATAGAGGTTTAGGCTGAGTCTTTTTTTTAATATTTATGTATCTTGGCTTTGGAGAGGGATGAGCAGACCACTTAAATTGATTCTTCATGTAGTTGGATCTGTGGTACAGAATAAGGAAGCTTTGACTGTATCCCATGCAACCCAGAATCCATTAATAACTTGTGCAGGTCTATATTACTTTATCAAAGGTTCATTTCTGTGAACCTTCATTCATCAAACCATATACAAGGAATGTTCACTTATGAAAACATTTATTTCAAAGAATTACTTTTCCAGGGAAAGTAACAAGTTGCTCAGCATCAGAAATTTGCCCTTTTCTGCACTGTACTGCAGTCTCAGAGTTGGAATATATAGTTGGGGGGGTGTGGGGAGTAGGGGTCGCAGACCCTCACCTGGCTGAGTTTCTAATGATATGCTTTGTGTGACAGTTCGAATGCTGGGCACCTCGTTACTTTCCCTGAGAAAGTAATTCATTAAATTGAACATTCTTGGAAGTGAATGTTTGTTGTATATGGTTCAATGAATGAAGGTTCATGGGAATGAACCTTCAGTAAATTGATATGGACCCACTTGTGCACTGGGGAAGCAAGTGAAGGAGAGTGAGAATGTGTGCCTAATGCAAGCTCACCCATCATGCGGAAGGGATGCAGTCCAACCCACTGTACGAAGGGCTGATAGTGGAGGATGGATTTTCATCAGGAAGTGCAGTGGACTAAAACATCAGGACCCACTAAGCTGGGCACGGCCAGAGTAGCCACTCTTCAATTAATGCACAAGAGCATGCATCTGCTATAAGAGAAGTGTTGTGGAAAGTTCAGTGATATTGGGTTGTTATAAGGTCCCACAGCGATGCCTGTGCAAAATAATCTACCCTTTATGGTTGCTTGGATGAAGGCCCATCTGTGGCTCACTCTTGTCTCAAAATAGAGAAATGAATTTCTGAGAAAATGGAAGGGGGTTTGACAGCTGTCAGACATGAGGAGCAAAAAGAATATTAAAAATGTTCCTTTTGTGAATTTAACTGCATCATTTATTCTTAGGAGAGGAACCCACAAATAAAGCATCACAGTGGCATTATAATTTTCCTTATCATAAGACATACACGAGTAGAGGTGATTGGAGTGCATAAGGTTATTGTGCTCCTCGCTTTTAGTCTCTGATGATAGGGTGTCGGTTCACTCCTTTTCTGTTGCTTCCTCAGAAGAAAAAAATGGGTTCTAATGCAAAATAGGGTGCATTTTGTACTGAGATATTCACCTGAAGTCATGAGCACATGTAATGTCCACGGGACCAACGTGAAACCCTTGAATATCATCTGCAGGCAGATGTTTGCTCCTTTACAGCAAAGATAGTTTTCTATCTGGGAATCCACCAAGCCAATGTCTGATCCATGGACATCCTTACAAAGGAAGTATGAAAGGAAAACAGTAGAAACACCTGTGGTCTCTGTGGCGAAAACCACTGGAATGCCAACTGCTGAGCTGGATAAATGAGAAACACGATCTTGGCAAGGAGACTTGGACTTAAAGCATGAAATCAGTTCACATCCATGGATCTTATTTACAGATGACTGTTGTATTCTGTCTGAAACTATGCTGCACTCCAATGAGACACCTCACCCACAATTCATCTCTGTTATGAGTAGCAATACAGAAAACAATTCCGTGCTCTTAAAGGTTACCATTTCCCTGCATGTAGAATTTGATCAGTGTGTCTTTAAACTACAAAAAATATGATTATTACAAAGAATAAAAACATTTCTTTCTGACCATTTCTAATTAGCCTCAGCCTTTCTTTTTGTTATCAGGCCTTATGTATCCCATTACTATGTTCATGAATCCATATAGTTCATAACTGTCTAAGCTGAAACAGAGTTAAAATAACATTGTTAAATTTACTATGAACATGCCAGTAAATGCACATCATTATTCTCAGGAAAATTGGCTGGTTTGGGTTCTCACACCTACTACTTATGTTTTACCAAGTAAAAATGGCATATTGTCTATTTTAAATACCTACTAGATATCCTGTCATAAAGGTAGTTATATAGTGATATACTTCTAGATGCTACCTTGAGATATGCCTGTACCTGAAGATGATACTTCTAGATGTTACCTTAAGATATCCCTGTACCTGTAGGTGATACTTCTAGATGCTACCTTGAGATATGCCTGCACCTGTAGATGATACTTCTAGATGCTACCTTGAGATATGCCTGTACCTGAAGATGATACTTCTAGATGTTACCTTAAGATATCCCTGTACCTGTAGGTGATACTTCTAGATGTTACCTTGAGATATGCCTGCACCTGTAGATGATACTTCTAGATGCTACCTTGAGATATGCCTGCACCTGTAGATGATACTTCTAGATGTTACCTTAAGATATCCCTGTACCTGTAGATGATACTTCTAGATGTTACCTTACGATATGCCTGCACCTGTAGATGATACTTCTAGATGTTACCTTAAGATATGCCTGTACCTGTAGATGATACTTGTAGATGCTACCTTGAGATGTGCCTGTACCTGTAGATGATACTTCTAGATGTTACCTTAAGATATCCCTGTACCTGTAGGTGATACTTCTAGATGTTACCTTAAGATATGCCTGTACCTGTAGATGATACTTCTAGATGTTACCTTAAGATATCCCTGTACCTGTAGATGATACTTCTAGATGCTACCTTGAGATATGCCTGTACCTGTAGATGATACTTCTAGATGCTACCTTGAGATATGCCTGTACATGTAGATGTCATCTGTCCTTATATCCCTACCTCTGTTTGCAATCATAAGTTAGAGATGTAATAAATGCAAAATAAAATCACTATGGTAACATGATGTCTTCCTTCCATGTGGCCAAACAATGGAATATTCTAACAGCATATATCAGAAATATCAAATTAAACATTCTAAAAACAAAACCAAATCTTAACTTATGTTAGCATGATGTGCAACAGCAAACTAGGCATCATTTAATCAGTGTATTTTGCAGCACATAAGACTTAATCAAACTCAGACAATTTTAACTGCCTCTCTTTTCTAACTTTATTATTGTCCCATCAGCAGATTGCTGTATCATATATTTTTCCATCCTGCATTCCCAATTGTTCTTCTTTTTAACCATAGCTTTTTTCCTCATCCATCTGCTATCTGGCCTTACATATTCAGCTTCATTCCAACTACAAAAAATAACTCCTTAAATGACTGGCTCAGTAACCACAAACTAACACTTAATACTACAAAATCAAAAAGCATGCTATTTGGCACCACTCAATATCATCACCCTTTGTGGCCCACCAACAGAAATGAGCAGCACATTCAAATGTCTCAGTTTATGGCTAAACCAATCACTAGCATTCAATGGCCATATAGAAAAACTGAGGGCAAACGTTAACTCACTTGTCTTCTGGGCCTGGAAAATATCACCTTACCTATCCAAACCAGCCAAGGGCAATCATAGAGAAAGGAATCCTTCTGGCCTACCTTGAATATGGACTACCCACAATAGCCACATCCTCTATGAAAAACTCCTTCAGACTACAGACTTTTAAAAACAAAATCTGTCCCTTCATCATTAACTCACCCCATCATATTCACCACTGCCTCACCCTCAAAACAGCCAAATGGCTCCCAGTGCAGTACAGAGTAGACCTGCTACTAGGCTGTCTCATCTTTAAACCTCTCCTACCTAACTCATTCCCACTGCTAGCTGCCAAACTTTAAACTAAACCCCAGTGCAGTACAGAGCAGACCTGCTACCAGGATCTCTCATCTTCAAACTTCTCCTGCTTAACTCATTCCCACTGCTAGCTGCCAACTTTAAACTAAACACACACACTACAACCTCAGATGCTTCTCCCAAGCAACACACCCCACACTCCAACACCCACAAACCAGGCTACACTGCACTGACCACTCTATCTCCATCCTTACCCCTAAAATATGGGAATCCCTCCCCCTCCCATCTAAAAGAACTACAATCTCCCTTCTTCACCTTCAGAGTTGAACTTAAAAAATTCCTCCACATCAAATCAAATTGCACTTGCCACACAGCAGATTGTACTTACCACGCAGCAGGTCACACGAGATGAGGCCCACTCAGCATTACTCTTTTCTACTACTAGCACCTCCTAACTGCCCCACCAACCCCTTCCCTGACTCTAATTACCCTACAGTGTTTCTGCCATGGTGTAATTCTGAAAAATAGTCATGAGGATTCCAAATTTTACATTTCTCTCAAAATTGTTGCTACAACTGTTAGTTGCTACTGTACAGCCTTGTTGTATATTGTTGCTTTATATTCTGTTTTTATTTGTACAGCTTACTGCCTCTCTGTTCTCTTTTTTTTTTCTTTTTTGTGAATTACATCCTGAAAAGGATGAGTTGTGATCAGTGTTCCAACCCAGTAATCAACTGTAAAGTAAAATAAAATAAAAATATGCTTATCCCTACCCGGCAACATACTCTTCCCCTTCTTGTGTGTATAATTGTATCTTTATTAGTTAGTAGCAGTCTTGCATGGTTAATGTAAACAAATACTCCCCTCACAAAAAAGAAGAAAGAAAATCTAGCATGATTTTTTTTCATTTATGTTTTCTCGAGGGGGAGCATTTATTGACCAGGATAGTCCACCTGGGTAGAGTGCATCTTTACTGGAGGCTCAAGGAGAAAAGATACACTACATATCAGTAGGTCTACTTTCAATGTTGAACAATTGATGCACATAGAAATTCTCAACCTATTCACTATCCATTCTTTCAGAATCTCCTTCCTTGCTATTTGTTCTCCACATGACATCCAGTCTAGAAGAAGACAGTTTTTAGTACTTAATAAATAAGCACCTATCCAGGCATGTCTAAGGATCAGCTCCTGGTGTTTTCTCCTGCCTACCTGATGAATCTGGGCATCTTGGGGCAATGTAGCAATTGCCTCATGTACACAGACAACCCTCTCCTCCTACCACCCAACACTACAACCTTGTGAGAGATGCACTTATATAGCCAAACTGGAAGTAAAGCTCTCTTCACCCAAGACTGGACTAGGCAGGCAAGAGGAGAAGGTAAACACTTGCACCACACCACACTCATCACATAGTTCCTCAAAACCTACATCACCAAAACACACACATAGCAACACAAAACACACACCTACATTCGTGGAGGCTCTCAATAAAAATCTGCTCAAGCAACAGAGACCTCCAAAGCAGAAATGTATGCAACCTCCACCCCCAACACAACCCAAATGACACATAGCCCACAAACTCAGTGTGCCACTCAACCACAGCCCATAAGGCATAACAACGTACCCAACATTCTAGTCATAGGTGACTCTATAGTCAAGCACACGTTCCACCCACCAGGCTAAACAAGGAGAAAATTACTGCCAGCTGCCTGTCAGGTGCCAGGATCCGCCACATAACGCATGCACTCAGGTCACTCCACAGCAAGTACAAATATGACTCTGTCATTGTCCATGTGGGTGTGAATAACCTGAGATTTACCTCCCTGGACTACATGAAAAGAGACATGGAGGAGCTCTCCAAACTTGTAGCCCAGGCAGGTATGACCCTAGCCCTGAGTAGCATCCTGCCATCACCCAGAATGAATTGGTTAATTGAACCTTTGACTTAATACTGCTGGATATTTAAGCTGCTGTTCAGTTAAATGTAGTTTGTATACTTTTTTTTCTGAGGAAGTCTGTGTACCACACAGAGCAAAAGCTAAAAATTCAACTAAATTTTTAACTTTTTTTTTTTGACTTCTTGTGTGGTACTTCTGTGTGTTGCTATATTGCTTGAATACCCAGAATGATACCACAGTACAAGGACAAAATGATTGACTTCAACAATTGGCTAAGCTTCTGGTGTCATTCTAAGGGGATCCAGTATCTGTCTGCCTGGGATGACATAATCGACAGACCACGATGCTTTGCAAGAGATGGCCTGCACCTGTCACCCTTGAGATTCCAGATACTGGCTAAGGCTCTTGCCACCCCTACAGTACTTTTTTTAGGCAAGGTTCAAATGACAAATTCACCACTGTAACAGGTACAAGCAAGCAAAATCTGAGGTTAATGCTACTCAATGCTAGAAGTCTAAACCTCAAAATGCATTCACTCGAGGCACTTCTTAAAATGGAGAACATCGACATCTGTGCAGTGATAGAGACCTGGTTCAAGGCTCCAGAGAGCACTCCTGCATTACAAGGCTATAATTCATACCACACCTTTTGGCAACCTAACCTGGACAAAAACACTAAAGGTGGAGGCATGTCCATATTTATTAAGGATATCCACACTTCCAAGTTAGTTGCTCAGCGTAATGCATCCGAGATTATACAAGTGCAACTAAATCTGGGCAAGACCACAATCCAAATTGTAACTTTCTACAGATCCCCCACCATGTCCCAGGATTCCCACTCCTCATTTCTTGATACACTGGAAAATATTAGGGTACAACCCAACACCCTAATAATGGGTGATTTCAACTACCCCACCATTAACTGGGAAAACTACTCATATACCAACTCTTTTGCTCAACGTTTTCTGGAATTCATAAATTCCAATGCCTTGGATCAACTTATCCGCACCCCCACCAGGGGCAGCAATATCCTAGACCTGGTCATTACCAACATGGGTGACCGGTGTTCCACACCAGAGATCAATTCCTCATTGGTCAGATCCGACCACAAGCTAATCAGCCTAGACATCCACACCCCGCCCCACCCCCCATTAGGGAAACCACCGTAAAAAAATTCTCCAAAGCCAACTTCACGCTTCTTAAGGCAGAAGTGGCAAACTTTACAACACCCATGCAGATGGACAATAGAGGTACGACTGCTGAATCCTACACAAATGCACTTTATAAGCACTTACATGAGTGCATGGATCATGCTATCCCTAATAGAACCAAGATGCTATCCTCCAAAAAAAGGAAGCCAATCTGGTGGTCCCCTGCCATAAACAAATTCTACAACAGAAGCAAGAAACTGTTGCAAAAAAAGAGTAAAACCCCATGACTGGAAGAACTCCCTGGTCAGCCTCAGTAAGAGCTGAGATCCCTCATAAAATCCTCCAAAGCTAGTTATAAAAACAAAATTGCCACAGATTCTAAAGACAACCACAATGCATTCTATAGCTATGTCAATAATCTCAATGGCAACACTCAGGTCTGCTCTGAGTTACAGCACAATGGCAGTAAATATACGGAACCAACTGATATTGCCAACATCCTGGCAGATAGGTTCAGTGCTAACTTTACCCCCCCCACCCCCTAAAGGGCCCATCTCTATACTGGAAGAATGCAAAGTTACTGTAATCATGGCTGCACAGGTAAAAAACACACTCTCCAAAGCCAAGAACACAGCATCCATAGGACCTGACAACATCCCAGGCTGCATTCTACATGAACTACAGAATGAACTGGCACCCCACCTAAGCATCATGTTCAATCATAGCCTCACCTCAGGCTTTGTGCCCACTGAATGGTGTACAGCAACGGTTATCCCAATCAACAAAGGGGGAGCCAGCCAGGAACTACTACCCCATTAGCCTAATGAGCCTGGTCTGCAAGAAAATGGAATGTACCATCATGGAACTTAAAAACAAAGACATTGGTAATCTCCAAACTCTGGACCCCACCCAGTTCAGGTTTGTAAAAGGCAGATCATGTCTCCTAAACCTGATTAACTTCTTTGAAGCAGTCACCAAAGCCGTAGACAAGGGTAAGGTGGTTCACACACCCTATCTAGATCTCGCCAAGGCTTTTGACACCATCCCCCACTCTGGAATTATAGATAAACTCACTAAACTAGGTATAAATCCTTATGTCACAAGATGGGTTGCCAACTGGCTCACTGACAGAACCCACACTGAGAAAGTAGCAGACACCAAATCTGACTTCAGACCAGTGACAAGTGGAGTACCACAGGGTTCAGTCATGGGTCCTCTCCTGTTTGATATCTACTTTTCTGAAGTACAGGCTAACACAGAAGGTCTTTGGCTAATGAAGTTTGTAGATGACTGCAGACTAGGAGTCATAATTAAAACTCCTAATGATGTGGACATCCTACAAATGGGCCTCACTGAGACAGATGCCTGGTGTGAAAGCCATGGCCTCAAGCTCAATGCCAAAAAGTGCATTGTCATCCCCTTTGGTAAAAACTCTGTACCCATGGGCTACTACATAGGTGGTAGTCTACTTAGAACTGATAGTGTGATAAGAGACCTTGGGACACAGGTGGACAGTAGTCTCTCCTTTGATAATCACAGCACCACAGTAGTCAGGAAATCCTTCTACATGGCACACCTTATCACAAAAGGTTTCTCATCCAGGAAAAAAGAGGTCATTGTTCCCCTCTACTCGTCACTCATTAGACCCATTATAGAGTACAATGCCCCTTTTGGTGTCTACCTCACAAGATATCCACAACAACTAGAAAGGCCGCAGAAATACCTCACAAAGAGGATTACTGGCCTCAAACAGATTCCCTATGCAGACCGTCTCAAAAAACTCCAGCTTTACTCCGTCACATATCACCTACTCAGAGGTGATCTCTGCCTAACATACAAGGCTATGTCAAACCCAGAGCTGTTGGACATGCTCCACTTAAAGAAATCCCAATCCCTCTGAGCTACATGCTCTAGGGACCTAAACCTTGTCACCACAATAAACAGAACAGGCTGGCGGGATGGATTCTTGTCCCAGAGACTTTCCATACTCTGGAACAAGCTACCTATCTATATCAAACAAAGCTCCTCATTAGCACTCTTCAAGAAAAATCTTGATGATTGAATGGAAGATAGGAAATTCACCCCGGGGATCACTTCTGTGGCTTTGCTCGACATTGGCACAGGAAAATAATTTTCTTGGGTGGCAAAAGCCAGGGTACCTTTCTGGCTAGGCTTGTATAGGCCCCAGGGCTGATAGCCTAGTACCTACCTATGAACTTATGAACATAATGCTACTTGGTTGCCACAGTCTAAATCCTGATACATACCTAATATCTTTACTATTTTTGTTTTATTTCATTTTGCTTTAATTTACTGGGTTCATCTAAATGGGTTTAGTCAAAAACAACTTTTCAGCATAGGCTGGGGAGAAAAGCTGCATCATTTTGCAAACACTTTTAAACAGATATTCAGGAACATATTTGAATAGACATTAAATAATGTATATTAACAACTGCACATATGTTTGCTAATTAGATTGCATTCATGTGAAATAAAGGCAACTAATGCAGTTACAAGATAGGTATGCATTACTAGATGTTGAACATTGAGCATTTGAAGAGGTGTATTAATGGGTTTAGCAAGCAGATAATAGATCATGTGATGCTTAGAAATTTAAAGAAACTGAGGTGAGAGTGAGAACTAGGTAGGGCAGAAATGTTACTATTGTAGTTAATAGGTGAGGTATAAAGCAGGTTTGGAGATAAAATTATATGTGCGTGCGTGTGTGTGTGTGTGTGTGTGTGTGTGTGTGTGTGCACTCGCGGGTGTGCACCCATATGTCTCTAGCTATCATAAGGTTTATTTTAGAAGCATGCAGTGTGGGCAGTGCCACAAAACTATGTACATGGCTAGGAGATGCTAGTAAAACTCTTCGGGTATTGTTTTTAGACCAGTTGCAGGGTATATGACTCTGAATGAAGAGAATGGTTTGATACATAGCAAGCCGAAGATAACCATGATATTTATCCTGCAGATATTCTGTTAAACATATGACTAAACATGCAAGACATTCCCTGAAAATACGCATCACCTAGCCCCTCGTCACCTTTATCTCAAGAGAAATGCTTCTAATTTAAACAACATCGTCTAGTTATTTTTAAAAGATGAGCTACATACTTATGCCTTAAAGGGAAGCCAAACCACACAGCTATATACAACAAGTATTTCAGCTACTTGGCTTCTGAACAACCATGATTCAAGCCAGTAAAACCAAACCCATTCTGGCCAATAAAACCAAACCCCACTAGATATCGACATACATACTTCAACCTTTTATTGACCTCATGAGCACAGCATACAGTGGATATAAAAAGTTTACACACCCCTGTTAAAATGCCAGATTTTGTGATATAAAAAATGAGACCACAATAAATCATTTCAAAACTTTTCCCACCTTTAATGTGACCTATGACCTGTACAGTTCAATTGAAAAACAAGCAAATCTGTTAGGGGAAAAATGTACAATATGCTGGTTGCATAAGGGTGCACACCATTAAACTAATACTTTGTTGTGTGTGCACACCCTTAAACTAATACTTTGTTGAAACACATTTTGATTTAATTACAACATTCAGTCTTATTGGGTACACACCTGCCATCAATTAAAGAGACTCTGATTAACCCCATATAAAGTTCAGCTGTCCTAGTAGGATTTTCCTGACATTTACTCAGTTGCCTGCTACAGCAAAAGCCATGCTTCGCAGAGAGCATACAAAACATCAAAGGGATCTCATTTTTGAAAGGTATCAGTCAGGAGAAGGGTACAGAAAAATTACTACAGCATTTGCTATATCATGGAACACAATGAAGACAGTCATCAAAAAGTGGAGAAAATATGGGACAACAGTGACATTGCAAAGAACTAGACTTCCCTCCAACATTAATGAAAAGACAAGATAAAAACTGATCAGGGAGGCTGCCAAGAGACCTACAGCAACACTGAAGGAGCTGCAGGAATTTCTGGCAAGCACTGGTTGTGTACTACATGTGACAACAATCTCCCGTATTCTCCATATGTCTGGATTATGGGATAGGGTTGCAAGACAGAAGCCTTTTCTTACACAGGAAAGCATCCAGGCCTGGCTAAAATTTGTAAAACAATACATCAAGTCTCCCAAAAGCATGTGGGAAAATGTGTTATGGTCTGATGAGAACAAGGTTGAACTTTTTGGCCACAATTCCAAAATGTACGTTTGGTGCAAAAACAACACTTCGGGTGGCAGTATCATACTTTGGGGTTGCTTTTCTTCATCTGGAATTGGGGCTTGAGACAAGGTGAAGGGAATTATGAACAGCTCCAAATACCAGTCACTTTTGGCCCAAAACCTTCAGGTGTCTGCCAAAAAGCTGAAGATGAAGAGGAATTTCACC
The DNA here is from genome assembly GCF_019279795.1 of Protopterus annectens. Lineage (NCBI taxonomy): Eukaryota > Metazoa > Chordata > Ceratodontiformes > Protopteridae > Protopterus > Protopterus annectens. The sequence continues at coordinate 1,388,396,556 of NC_056746.1, read as the reverse complement.
TTTCAGCATGACAATGACCCCAAGCATACATCCAAATCAACAAAAGAATGGCTTCACCAGAAGAAAATTAAAGTTTTTGGATGGCCCAACCAGAGCCCAGACCCAAATCCAATAGAAAATCTGTGGGGTGACCTGAAGAGTGCTGTGCACAAGAGATGCCCTCTCAATCTGACAGATTTGGAGCATTTTTGGAAGCAAAAGTGGGCAAATATTGCCAAGTCAAGATGTGCCATGCTGACAGACTCCTACCCAAGAAGACTGAATGCCATAATAAAATCAAAAGGTGCTTCAAAAAAGTATTAGTTTAAGGGTATGCACACTTATGCAACCAGTGTAGTGTACGTTTTTTTTATTTTTTATATTTTTTCCCCTAACAGATTTGTTTTTCAATTGAATTGTACAGATTATAGGTCACATTAAAGGTGAGAAAAATTTTGAAACGATTTATTGTGGTCTCATTTTTTTTATATCACACAAAAATGGCATTTTAACAATAGTGTGTAAACTTTTTAGATCCACTGTACCTGGATAGTTTAGCTATACTTCAGAAAGCCCACCTGCTGCCCGTAAAGATTAAGGTGCCTGCAAAATATCCCAATTAACATCCAAACCAAATGGTAAAAAGGTCACATAGACAAACCATTTAGTAAAAACTGCAAGGAAAACCCATGCAAGCTAGAGTTTTCACTGTGTGTTACCTTAAATTGCCTGTGGTGGAGGCCCATATGATATATGCAAGTGACCCCTTCAGGACATCATGTGTTTCAGCTGCATGGCTTCTGAATGTCTATAACTTTTTTCTTGCTGAATTACATTCGGGCCAATAAAGCCATTTTTTCTCTCCTCGTCAGCACAACATAAGTGGATAGTTTGGATATACTTCAGAAACTCTGAGTCGTTAAACCCAGCTAATGCCCATAAAGATTAAGGTGCCTGCAAAATATCTAGAGGAACATCCAAATCACAGAGTAAAAAGGACACACAGACAACCCCCAGACAGGGTTTTCCTTACAGTTTTTACTCATATTTTGCAGGCACCTTAAACTTTATGAGCATCAGCTAGGTTTAAAGACCCTTTGTTTCTGAACTTTAGCTAAACTAACCACTTATGCTGTGCTGACAAGGTCAATAGAAAGGTAGAAACATGTAGGCCTTCAGCTAATTGGCCTGAATGTGACCATAAAGACTTTACAAGAAGTAAAAAAAAAAAGTCATGGACACTGAAAAGCCATGTGGCTGAAACATTTGATGTCCTAAAGGGATAGTTTGCATATATCCCCTGGCTCTTCACTACAGGATGTTTAAAGCATCATACAGTGAAAACTCTAGCTTGGCTGGGTTTTCCTTGCAGTTTTTATATAAAGCTAATAAGTACATTGTCTCTAGTTAATACAGCTTGGTTACTCTCTCTCTCTCTTCTCCATTTGTGTCTGTCTGTGTCTGTGTGGTTATTACAGCATAGTTCTCTTCCTGTAAATATTTGTGCCTGTAGTTTTTAATTGCAGCCTTTTGCTTTAATCTTATATAGCTCTTAATGTATGTTACTTTCCTCTTAGTTAATACTGGCAAAGTACATTCTGTTTCTGCCAATTGTTATTGATGAAAATATAGGTTAGTCTGACCTTTGTAACTTTTGTAGTCACTTTATGGCGGAAAAGAATTTTTCACCACCCCAACTATCCAGATTTAAATGTTATATTAACAGAAAAACTGGCAAATGACAGTAATTGAAACTACTGTTTCTCGGGAATCTGTTCCATACCTCTCAACTGTCCAGATTTTTGCAGAATTTCCAGATTTTTGTCTCAATTTTTTGGTCTGTTCCTCATACACTTTGTGTTTTTTCTGGCAAATCACTGTGAACTGAAGTCACTAAATAATGACATACATTAGAATTTCAGACTTCATACCCTTCAGAAAATGCATGCTAACACGCATCCTAATATTCTAGCAGTTCTCTAAGTTTATAAGAGCAATATTTAAAATTTGTCCCTATTTTTGTACCTTTGCCCCCCCCCCCCCCCCACCACCACCACCATTGTTTTAGGCTTTGTCCAGATTTCTTGCAGTAAGATGTTGAGAGGTATGATCTTCTGTCATGGGAAGTATCAGGTACATAAGCATACACCGTATTCACAGACCTTAAATGAGAACATGGGATGTATCAGGTACTTAAGCATACAACGTATTCACAGACCTTATATGAAAACATGGGATGTATCCGGTACTTGAGCATACACTGTATTCACAAACCTTATATGAGAACTTGGGACATATCGGGTAGATAAGCATACACTGTATTCACAGACCTTATATGGAAACATGACACATATCAGGTACATAGGTAAACATGGTATTCACAAACCTTATATGAGAACATGGGACGTATCAGGAACATAAGCATGCATTGTATTTACAGACCTTATAAAACGGTCCAGTGTTCTAAATGATCATCACAAAGAAGGAATTGTAAAGATCTAAACCAAATGTCTTTCTTGCAGTCTTTACAAAACGCCTTGTGAGTGAATTATTGTGCAAGCACGGAGAGTGTGTGTGTGTGTGTGTGCGTGCGTGTGTGCGTGTGTTTGTGTGTGTATGTGTGTGTGTCAGGGAGAAGGAGATAAGTGTATTGGTCCAGCGAATCTCATTTACATAAAACTAGTAATCAGACTATGCAAGGATTGGTTAATGCCATTATTATTATTATTATTATTATTATTATTATTATTATTATTATTGTATTTTCCTCATCTCCCGCTCCCAGAGGCTGAGCACCGCGAATGTGGATCCTCAATCTCACCGATAAACTGATCGAAAGACACAGGTGGAGCTGTCCAACGCCTGGACCTTCTGAAATGTATGGTACGCACAAAATAGGAGCTGTCCATCCTCCACCTTCCTGAAACGAGATACAAACTCAAGACCTACATTACGAGCTTGGTTTTGGACTTGTATGCTATTATAGGGTTACCACCTGTCCCTCGTGTTGCAGTTGTTGTGTCCTGCGGGGGGGGGGGGTGAAAAATGTCAAATGTCCAGATATTTAGGAAAAAAATGTTTTCTAAATTTTCTTTAACATTTGTATTAAACAATTATTTTGTATTTGAAACGCCTAGATGTTATATGGAACAATATAAACAACACGTGTGCTATGAGATTATTTTTGGCAAAAAGTGAAACTCAGTCCTTTTCCGAAGTTGTAGGTATAATTCTCCCAGCAAAATCTCACGTTTCCACAAAAAATGTCCCACGTTAAGCATTTGAAAAAGTGGCAGCCCTATATTTTACATCGTATACACCGCTTGCAGGATATTGCCAGGATAACTTGTAACGACGTGTTTCGGTCTCACACCATTATAGGACGTTGGACAGGATCTCCCACTGAATCCGTCGGGTACATTTGGGGAAGTAACTCGGTGTAGGCTTTGCATACATACTATGTATTAAATAAACGTCAGTTTAGCCCTCTGGCTTTAAGTGGCTTCTCAAGCAAGTGTTACCACACCCTGCATATCATTTGACTACATGAAACTACAATTAGAAAACGAAAGGGAAACATACTATAAATGAAAGAAGTGAGTACGTGCTTTAGTGTGTATTCTGGACTCGAGTCTTTAAAGGGAAATTAAATGACTAGCTTACACAAAAGGATATATGATGATATGACAACTAATATGGATTATTCATAAATGATATATGATGATAAAACGTTAATTCCGTATGCAGTATAAGCTACCCTGTCCAGAAATGGTAGCCATGCCTATGAGCTGGCGGGTCATCATATTTAGCCATGGCAACATATGAGAGAATTCAGGGCATGGTCCTACCTGGCCAGCGGGCCTGCGTGTCTTCCCGTTATCAAAACTGGAGAATCTTTTTAAAGATTATATTTAAAATAAGAAGAAAACTCAAATCCATGCCAGCCTTATCAGATTGCTGAAATATTCTTGAAACCTCTGACAATGGGATCTGATACACGCATTACCTCTTATCACCTTGCATCAGTTGTCAAAGATTACGCATCTCACACAGCTGCAAATAGTGTACAACAGCTAAAAACACAACTGCAAAGCTAGTAGTTTGACTCTGCCTTTGGGAGTGTGTGTGTGTGTGTGTCTTTAAGATACTATGTATATGCCTATATATTACAAATAGTATGCATACACACATCATTTTATTAATGATGTTTTACATAATGCTGGTTTGCCAGCAACAGTTCCACACTATCTTTGGACAACAATAAAAGTAAAACACTCCAGGAAACGGGCTCTACTTCCTATGCTTGGACTGGGGTTACTGTAACTGTGCTACAATACACAGCCCAGCAAAAGCAACACCAGCGGCGCCGGTGTCCTCTTGTCTGTTACTGTACTGTCTCCGCACGCAATCACTCACACCCAGTGACAAATCCAAAACAGAAGGGGGACGTGGCTTTGCTTAGTTCACCCTGCTGTACTATTCTCTTTGTCTGATAATCATTTTACCTTTGTTTCTATCGTTGTGACTCAAGGGAGTCAAGACCAAAGAGAGCAATCTGTTTATGCGTAGCTTTGTTATATTAACTGAGCATCCGAAAATTACATTAGAATTGATTTAATTATTTTATATGCAAACAATATTCATTATGTGGAGAAACAATGGTCAGTGAATTACATTACCCGTTAACATAATTTTCAGTCCTGTACTAGATTATTATAGCTTCTGATACATACAGCAATTATTATATGTTAACAAAACCAGCACATTGCATATGTACTCGTGTTTTCCCATTATGTTGGTGGTGGTGTTTTCTCCTCCTACTATGGCTTGTTTTACTTCCTCGGTATTACATTTGGTAAATGCAGTTACTGTATGCCCCCCTGTCCAAACCTTGGTAAAAAAATAAATAGTTTACTCTAAACAGGTCATTCCAGGCTGTACAGATATGTAACGATTACAGTGCACTGTGTGTGGTAAGACAATTTTCAGGGGTGTTGGCATGTGGGTACTCACACATAAGCGTGGTAGATGAATGCCCATCCTCGGGGTCTCTCCAACACATTGTAGAGGAAGTTCTGCAGCTTTCGGTAGAAGGCATTCCGCTTAGGAGGGCGACCGGAGCCAGTGATGCCGCCGGAGGATGAGCGCCCCTTGTTGCTGAGGATACTTCCCCGCTTGCTACCACCACCACCACCGCCTACTCCGCCACCTCCGCCGCCTACACTCTCAGGGCCGCCACCGATGAGTAACGTTGCATCCTTGCAGCTCGCCTCCCCCGCACTACCAGAGTCCTGGAGCCCCACAAACCCCACTTTCAGCTTTTTCTCTCCTGCTCCAGAGGCCGGGTACACCCCACCATTCCTCGATTTCTGCACCATCCTTCTCTTGATGTTAGCCGCTCCTGTTCTTATCCTGTTTTGGGGGGGTTGGATTGAGGGTTCTTGACTAGAGATCACCGGAGATCTAGCCCCGCCGCCACAAACGACAGCTGCAGCCACAGGCCTGGAAGGAGCATTGCCAGGTAGAAACGACAGGCGATCTGTAACGTGGGCTGGAGGCTCGAGCCGCAGCGGCTGCTGCTTGTGTATTTGTGCCTCGTATGTCGGTGCTGGAACAATCTGCAATCAGGGCTGCAGTTCAGCTCCTCCCACCCCGCGACACGCGCCCCCGTTAACTCATGTATGGTGCAGCCTGCCTTCCACTGTGCAGCGTGCAGAGATGTGGAGAGCTATACAGGTGTGGAAAAAACAGCTACACAAACCTGAGGTAGACCTAGCTATCAGCATTTAGTCTCGCAAACCCGAAACAAAATCTGACAATGTGGAACAGATAGGTGAAGTGTGGAGCATTTGCAAACAACTTTTACTAGCTGAAATTTGCTCTTTTGATGGCCCAGACTGTTGTGTTAATAAAACAAAATGATAAGGTTCAATGTGGAGTTTTACTTAACCGTAACACCAAGTGTCAAACAAGCATCTGTCCCGAATTTTGCAGAATATACAGATGTTTCCTCAAATTTTTATTTACTCCTCATAAAAGTTATTTTTCTCTGACAAATAATACGGGATTGAAGTCACGAAATAATGTCATCCATTTGAATTTCATACTTTGTATCTTCTTCAGAAAATGCCTTCTACCGTGAAACATGTTATTCCAGTGACTTTTTAAATTTATGAGAGCAATATTTAAGATTGTGAGCTATTTTTACTTTGACGCAAAATGAAGTATGACTTTTTAAAATGTGAAGGAAAGCACAGTTCCTAGCGGATTTTAAGAGTCTGTGTGTGTGTGTGTGTGTGTGTGTGTTTGTGAGTAAGATCACATCATATTTCATTTACAACATTACCCCCAAATTATTTGGGCCAAATACATGTGCCAGTTTTTAGGAGATAGGGGGAACTTAAATATTTCTACTGGTATAACCTAGACATTGCTGGAATCGGACTTAAGCAGGGTTGCCACCTTTTAACAAGGCCAAAGTGGGACACGGGGGTGTGGCCAATATGACAATGGCCACATACCAACCACGACATCACCAGAGGTGTTAAAGGAGATGCAGTATTACAGTTATGGATACAACATTGTGACATTACAGCATACTGAAAACTCAAACCATTTAAATGAAGTGAACTATTACTGCAAAAAACACATTACTCAGTTGTAACAGTAAATAAACTTTAAAGGAATAGTTTCATAGGTAGGTACTAGGCTATCTGCCCGAAGGCATTTATAAGCCTAGCCAGAATGTGTTGGCTTTCGCCATCCCCTTAGATTAGCTCCCTGTGCCTCTGTCCAGCAGAGCCACTGAATTGATCCCCGAAGTAAACTTTCTGTTTCCCATCCACTTGTCAAGGTTTCTTTTGAAGAGTGTTAGCGAGGGCACTGCCTAATGTAGATTGCAATCTTGTTCCAGAGCATGGGAAGTCTCCGGGACAGGAATCTATCCCTCCAACATGTCCTATTTATTGTTGTGGTGAGGTTTAGAGCCCTTGAGTGTGTGGCTCGAGGGGATAAGGTTTTCTTTAGGTGGAGCATGTCCATCAATTCTGGGTTGGACATGGCCTTGTATGTCAGGCAGAGATCACCTCTGAGTAGGTGGTATGTAACCGAGTACAGCTGTAGTTTCTTCAGTCGAGCTGCATAGGGCATCTGTTTGAGGCCAGTGATCCTCTTGGTGAGGTATTTCTGTGGTCTTTCCAGCTGTTGCAGGTGTCTTGTATGTACATCCCAAATGGGGCATTGTACTCTATGATGGGTCTGATGAGTGATGAGTAGAAGGGCACAATGATCTCTTTTGATGTGGATGTGAACCCTTTTGTGATTAAGTGGGCCACGTAGAAGGATTTTCTAACCACTTTGGCAATGTGATTATCAAAGGTGAGATTACTATCTACTTGGGTCCTCAGATCCCTTATTACGCCTTCTGTATTTAGGGGACTATCACCTATGTGGTAGTTTGTGGGTACTTTGTTTTTTCCAAAGGGGATGACTATGCACTTTTTGGCATTTAGCTTGAGGCCATGATTTTGACACCAGGTATCCGTCTCAGTAAGACCCTTTTGGAGGATGTCTGTGTTAGCCGGAGAGTCAATTATAGCCCCTAGTTTGCAGTCGTCTGTGAACTTGGTCAGCCATAGTCCTCCTGTGCTTGCCTGTACCTCTGAGAAGTATATGATGAACAGGAGGGGTTCTAGGACTGAGCCCTGGGGAATGCCACTTGTAACCAGTTTAGAGTCGGACATAGCTACCACAACTCTCACCATGTGTTTTCTGTCCATGAGCCAGTTGGCAACAAATCTTGTGACATAGGGGTTTATGTTCAGGCTGGTGAGCTTGTCTATAATACCAGAATGGGGAATGGTGTCAAAGGCCTTAGCAAGGTCTAGGTAGGCTGTGTGGACCACCTTTTCCTCATCTATAGCCTTGGTAACTGTCTCAAAGAAGTCCACCAGGTTTAGGAGGCATGATCTGCCCTTAACAAAGCTGAACTGGGTAGGGTCCAGTGTTTGGAGGTTCCCAATGTCTCTATTAATGAGTTCCATGATGATGCACTCCATAGCCTTGCAGACAAAGTTAGTCAGGCTTATAGGGCGATAGTTCCCGAGGTCTGTTGTGGCTCCACCTTTGTGGAGCAGAATAACCGTTGCTGTGCACCACTCTATGGGTATGTAGACTGTGGAGAGGCTGAGTTTGAACAGTGTGTTTAGATGAGGGGTTAGTTCATCTTTGAGCTAGTGTAGGACGCAGTCTGGGACACCATCTGGTCCCATTGATTCTGTGTTTTTGGCTTTGGAGAGGGCTGTTGTAACCTGAGTGTCTGTGATTTCAGGGACTCTACATTCGTCTGGTATGGTTATGGGCCCTTTTGGGGATGAGAGGGGGGTGAAGTTTGCACTGAACCTGTCTGCCAGGATGTTGGCAATATCGGCTGGTTCAGTGTATTTTGTGCCATTCTGCACAAACTCTAAGCAGATGTGAACATTGCCACTTAGATTCTTGACATAGCTAAAGAATGCCTTGTGGTTATCTTTGGAGTCCTTGGCAATTTTTCTTTCAAAGCTCACCTTGGATGATTTTATGAGGGATCGTAGTTTCTTGCTGATACTGATCAGAGATGTCTTCCCTTCTTGGGATTTTACTCTTTTCTGTACTAGTTTCCTCCTTCTATTGTATAGCTTGTTTATGGCAGGAGTCCACCAGACTGGTTTCTTTTTCTTGGAGTAGTGAGTCGTGGTTTTGTTTGGGATGGCATGATCCATGCATTCTTGTAGGTGCCTGTCGAATGCATTAGTAAAGGATTTTGTAGCTTGAACAGCGTTATCCTTCAGTATGGGGGTTTGAAACTTTCTACCTTGGTCTTAAGTAATGTGAAGTTTGCTTTTGAAAAGTTTTTCACAGTGGTTTTCTTGTCTGAGGGTGAGGGCAGAATGTGGATATCCAAAGTGATTTGTTTATGGTCAGATCTAACCAGCGAGGGGTTGACCTCTGGTGTGGAACACCGGTCGCCCATGTTGGTGATGACCAGGTCCAATATGTTGTCACCTCTGATGGGAGTGTTGACCAGTTAAACCAGGGTGTTTGAGTTTTTAAATTCTAGGAAATGTTGGGCAAATGAGTTAATACTTAATAATAGACTTAACATCATTAGGAACACATTGTATCCCCCAGGTCTCTAACATTGAACTTATATTGCATTGAAGATCTGCCTTAACTCCAATAAATGTAATCTAGTTGTTATCTATATAAACATCAGACTAACCCAAAAAGTTCTGGGCCGGGATTCAATAACTCTCCCCCATCCTGGTAAACTACCCCCCCCCTATAGAAACTTACTAGTAAAAACCCCTCATTAGCCTCTGATGTCATTTCCTATCCCATATCAATTTTGATTAACAGATCCATAACTCCTCAACTGAAACATCTAACTATAGGCCCATTGCGATACTTTCTCCAATAGCAAAAATTTTAGAACGGGTGTGTATTCAAAAACAACTCCTCCACCACCACAATCAATATCAATCTATCATTTACATACAGCATGGCTTTTCGCCCCATCACAGTACTACTACTGCCCTCCTCTTTTCTCTTTCCATAAACCAACAAAACAACAAAAAAAATATTATAAACTCATACTCTTCTTGATCTATCAAAAATCAAAAGACATGGTAAACACCAGCTATTACTCACCCACCCACACCCTGCAATCTTTCATCTGGACAACTTGACACTAAAACTGGTTCATTACCTTTCTTAAGCAGTCCAATGGCAAAATAGTCTATCTCAACTACCCCTAACACAACATTGGCATCCCAGGGGGCTCATACTTGGCCCCCTCTTTTTTTTTGTTTTTATAAATGATCTACACACAATCATCCTAGAACCACCTGCATACAACGCGCGGGACTGACTCCACCCTGATCTGTTCTCTCTCTCTCAGAACTCCACCAGCCACCCAACTTTGTTTTGCCAAAGTTGAAAAAAAAAATGGTTGACCTGAAACTCATACTTAACCCAACTAAACTAAAGTACTTTATTTTTTCCCCGCCCTCCCACTCCTCTACCCCCAGAACCACAACCTGTAAATCCTAGGTCCTTTTTGTCGAAATCCTTTTGGCACACCATCATGAGCCCCGCCTCACCACACAAGCTATAGGTATCACTACATGACACCAGCTCAAATTTGATATGCCACATTGCCCAAACCATTAAGTCAGTTAATAAGAAACTGGGGGGTGTGTACAAGCAAAAAGGAAACTTTCTCATCATTAATTTTTATTTGCCATTTCCTCTCTCTCTCCTCTCTCTTCTCTGCATGCCTCCCCATATTTTCTTTCCTTAATAAATAATGGCTCAATAAATTTTTCTTCCACCACCACCCATATTGCCAGATTCATTACAGGATAACCCTATCGCACTCACCCATTGCCTCAACCTCATGAAAAACTAGCTGGGTAGAACTGCCCAATCTCTTTAAATTCAATCAACTCACTGAAGCATTTAAAATTATAAATCAACCAGACAAAAAAACCACCTGAGCAAAACCTGACTCCATACACCAACTTAAGTTCCTTTCGGTCTTCCAACAGTAATCAAGTATCAACCATCAAATCTAATAACTTGAGGCGGTGATGCTATGCTAACTAACTCTATTGGAATGAACCCCTCTCCTTCTACTTCCCATAGACTCATGCCATTAACCTATTCATTCAAAAAATAGAATATTTAAAGTCCCACTGGTCCACTGGTTGTGCTTAAATGTCCAGTAAATTCCTATAGGTTTCTTTTTTCTTTCCACCCTTCACACACACTTCACTCCTATAATTCTTCTCTTTTACTTCCTCACCTCCACCAATACCAATGTTACCAACATAGCTTGTCCTGTCACCTCCCTTTTTTTTTTTTTTTTTTTGTTTTTTTTTTATATACTGTATTTTTTTTTATTATTATTTTTTATTTCTTCTTTCCTTGTTCCTGTATTGTCATTATTGGATATGTATCCAGCTAGACTAGCCCGGTCAACAAATGTAAAATAAATAAAATAAATAATACTTGAGTAGTTCTCCCAGTTAATGTTTGGGTAGTTGAAATCACCCGATATTAGGGTATTTGGTAGGACCTTTATGTTTCCCAGTGTTTCCAGAAATACAGAATGGGGGTCCTGGAACATGGTGGGTGATTTGTAGCAAGCTACAATTTGAAATGCAGTTTTGCCCATTGTTAGTTGAACATGGATGATCTCTGAAGCATCGTGCTGTGCCACTAACCTGGAGGTGTGGGTATCCTTGATGAATATGGATATGCCCCCACCTTTTGTATTTCAGTTTGGGTTCTGTGGCCGAAATGTATGGTAAGAGTTGTAGCCTGGTAGTGCTGGGGTGCTTTCTGGAGCCTTAAACCAGGTTTTTGTTACTGCACATATATCTATTTTCTCCATCCTGGGAGTGCCTCGAGTGCATGCATTTTGAGGTTTAGACTTCTGGCAATGAGTAGCATTACCCTCAGTGTTTTGTTACTTGTGCTATTTATGGAGGTGGGTTTGTCTTTTGAGCCTTGCCTAAAAAAGGCACTATGGGGGTGGCAAGAGGTTTTGCCAGTATTCAAAAGCCTAAGGGTGACAGGTGCAAGCCATCTCTAGCGAAGCAGCGTGGCTTGTCGAGCATTTCATCCCAGGTGGACAGACATTGGATCCCCTTTGAATGGCAACAGAAACTTAGCCAATTGTTGAAATCGAGAATTTTTTCTTTATACCGTGGTATCGTTCTTGGTGAGGGCAGGATGCTACTCAAGGTCAGGGTCATACCGGCCTGGGCTACGTGATCAGAGAGCTCTATCATGTTTCTTTTCATGTAGTCCAGGGAGGTGCAGCTCAGGTCATTCACACCAACATGGACAATGACAGAGTCATATTTGTACTTGTTCTGGAGTGACCTGAGTGCTATGTGGCAGATCCTGGCTCCCAACAGGCAGCTAACAGTAACCTTCTCCTTATTCAGCCTAGTGAGTGGGACGTCAGTGTGCCTGACTATAGAGTCACCTATTACTAGTATGTTGGGTATGTTATTTTGCCTTAAGGGCTGTGATTGTATGGCACACTGGTTTTGTGAAGTATGTGTTTCATGGTCTGTGTTGGGGGTGGAGGTTGCTTGGATGTTTGCTTTGGAGGTCTCTGTTGGTTTTGCAGATTTTTATTTAGAGCCTCCGAGTATGTTTTCATGTATTTATGTGTGTTTTTTCCAATGCTGCTTTAATGGGTCTATGTGAGACAGGTGGTGTGATGCAAGTATTACACTTCTCCTCTTGACTGCCTGATCCAGTCTTGTGTTGAGAGAGCTTAGCCTCCAGTTTGGCTGCATAATTGCATCTCTTGCATGTATTAGTGTTTGGTGGTAGGAGGAGGGGGTCGTCTGTGTACATGAGGCAGTTGTAACATTGCCTCAAAATGCCCAGATTTACCAGTTGGACTGGAGAGTACACCTGAAACTGCCCTTTGGACATGCCTGGATAGGTAAAGTGAACTGTTTTACTGGATGGCTGATAAGGTCGAATAGAGAGCCTTGTCCTTCTGTACAGTACAGGAGGGTCTAGTGCTAGGGTTTATAAGTGTTTGCTATATGTTTTGAGCAAGTGCCGGGTTGAGAAATGAATGGCTTGAGTGCTTAAGTTGAAAGTTTGTCTAGTTCCAAGGGGAAAAACTGAAGAGGAGATTTTGTGGAGCCAGGAATAGTTTTACCGTAGCTAACCAGTGCTGCCCGGTGTGCAAAACCGGGCAAATATGGTATTTATAGCAGGGAAATGAAAGAGATAGAAATTAGCCCAAAATGGCCAATAAACTACTAATTTATGGGCTGAAACCACTCCTCCAGAGACAGATAGGCTGCTCAAAGCTCCCTTCTCTCACTGGTGAACAGAGAACTTCCTTCTATCCAAGTAAGGTATGGGCAAACACACAGATTTGTAACACAGCCCTGAATTCAGCAGTAACCTGAAAACAGGACTATACTAGCTTAGAAAGGTAGGAAACACATATATATATATATATATATTTTTTTTTTTTTAGAAAATAAAGCAGATACACTCAAAAAAAACTTTAAATGCACAGAAAAGGATACTTATTATTATATATTGCAGATCAGAGTTGTAGTAAATGCCCCTAGTAATAAAGTAGTAAGAAACACAAATACAGCAAAAACAAATGAATAAAGTGCAAGATATATATACATATATATATATATATATATATATATATATATATATATATATATATATATATATGTATATGTATATGTGTGTGTGTGTGTGTGTGTGTGTGTGTGTGTGTGTGTGTGTGTGTGTGTGTGTGTGTGTGTGTGTGTGTGTGTAAAACAATATAAAATGAACAAACTGATTTAAACAAGTTACCCAATTAACCAGAAAAAAAAGCTCAAAACTGGGCCTGTTCCAGCAATCTTCAATCAGACAAGTTCTAACTGCACACTCCTGCTTACTAGGGTGCAGGGGGACCTTCTCCAAAAAAGATGGCCTGGATCAGTGCCTCAAGTTATACAAACAAAGCTAGATTCAGCAGGCCTGAATCTGGTCTATGCTACAGCAACAAGCCGCACCAATTTCAGAAAGAAACAGTTCAAATAAGCAGGCACAATAAGCCTGTGACCAGAAATTCCCAGCTCAGAAGGGCAGAATCCAGCCCCTCCTCTGACAAGAGTGCAGACCACAAACCTTCTTAATGTAGAATAAAAAAACACACTACTCATTAAACAGACACTTGTTTATTTAAAAAGTAAAAAAATCATAAACCAATCATGACTATTCAGAAAGAAAACTTAAAACAATCTACATACGACATACAAGCCAAGTATAAAATTAAGACTATTGTCAATTAAAGCTAAAGCAAAGAAAAAACACAAAACTACATACTGTACCCTAGTACTACATACTGCAGACTAGCAAATTATTGCTAAAGCAAAGAAAAACACAAAATTACAAACTGCACCTTAGTACTTTATACTGCACACTAGTACACTAAATCACTTTTTTTTTTAAAGTAGATTTTGAATTTGATTTTTATGGCTTGAAGAAGGGCCCAGTTTGAAACAATATTTGAGTAAAAGTCACATTTCATCTAGTAATTTACAGTCATCATTAGTTCGGCTTTTAACAAGTCCACACTACATCGGTTTTGCACATCTGTCCATTTACCTTTCACCAAAGAAAAAAACTCTTTCTGCAAATGTGTTTGAGGGCGGTATAGATAAAACTCTAGCAATTACCGGATATAGTGTAGTCAGTTCAGGCCCTTCTTTGAAAAGCTTCAGCCACTTCTCTCCTGGGGTCAAGCTTGTGTTACATAACTGTTTGAGAAAGGGCCTAATTGCCAAGTAGTCCCTAAAAAGATAGTCTTCATCTACATCCTGCAGACTCAGGGCAGTGGTCACATTAAGTAAGTCACTGAAAGCAAAGGGCTTATTTAGAATTAATTTAGACAGTGTAAAAAAGTAGTTACTTTCAGTATAATCAAACCACTGTTCCAGGTACTTCACTGCTGTCTCCAAGAACACAATGAAGTCTTTTTTCAGTTTGTTAGTAGAAGTGCTGTCTAATGTGCTCATAAGTGCCCTAAGTTTCCCTCCAAAGAAAGCACCTTGCCTGCAGTTTTTGCTTCAGAGAGACCATTACACAAAAAGTTTCCATGGCACAAGTGCTGATTTTTCTAATGTACTTATATGTTCATTAAAATCGACAAGAACAACACAGAGAAAGTGCAAAGAGTACTGGGGCAGCATAGGCAATGCATTCTCCCCATGCTCATTAGCTGAAAAATACTGCCATATTTGCCGGGGCGGTCTCCTCTTCTCCCTGGGAGAGGAAATAAGACTGGAGCACTGGGAGATTTTTCACTACTTTTTCAATGGTAGGCAATAGTGACAGCCACCTTGTTGGCACATGTCTTAACAGACTCTCAAATTCCATGTCACAAAACTCAAAGATGTCTTTCAAATCTCTGGTTCTTGTGGCAGAACCTGAGAAGTGGTTGAAAAGTCTCATTACAAATACTTCCACATCGTACGATAGTTGTGCTGCAGCTTTTTTGGCTGCATTGTGAATGATGTGGGCAACACAGTTAGCCTTCTGGAGTGATGGACACTTTTCTTTTAATATGGTATACACACCAGATTTCATCCCATAGTTCACACTGGCATTATCAGCCCCATAAGTTGAAATGCTGTTCTAGGGCAAGGAGTGCCTTTCCATAATGTTGGAAATTTGCTGTGAAATAGCCTGTGCAGATTCATCAGGGTCTTCATAGAAGTCCAAAAGGCCATTCACCACCCCTTCTTCTTTAGAAAAATACCTCACAACAAGTGGAAATAATTTTATGTTCTCCTTGTTGGAAGCATCTGATGAAATTGCAAATGAAGTGCCTGGTTTTTGAAGGTAATGCAGGAGGCATTCCAATGAGTGCGGTCCCAAAAACATTTTTGACTATGGCTTCAGCCTTGGTTCTTCCACAAGATAGTTTCTTTGCAGTGTCCAAGTCACTATACAACTGGCTGGCCAACTTTACTGCACAGTCCAAGCTGTTATAGGAAATATTGTGCTTAACAGCATGAAACACCTCAGAGGCTTCTGCTGCAAGGATCCTAAGTTCTGGTCCCTCAAGTTTGCATTTCTTGCCCACTTTGTCATCAGGTGACTGGATTTAGCTTGAAGAATAGTAGTCATGTTGTTCAGTTGCCTCATGTTGTGCGACATCATTTCTTCCACCGTGGGTCACTAGAAATTCTCTCTTGCAGTACCTGGAGAACGCTTTGACATCACTGTATCTCTTGATCCAGTCGAATTCTGTTTTCCGAACATCCTGCCACTTGCACATTCTCTTGCTGCTGGTTGGCTGTGATGAAGCTGCTGCTGTCTTCATGCTTGAATCTGTACTTACCTGACATGCAACATAGTTACCAAAGCTGTGTTAGTGGGTGCAGTAACATACCGCTGCCTGATATGCAACATAGTTACCAAAACTGTGTTAGTGGGTGCAGTAACATACTGCTGCCTGATATGCAACATAGTTACCAAAACTGTGTTAGTGGGTGCAGTAACATACTGCTGCCTGACATGCAACATATTTACCAAAACTGTGTTAGTGGGTGCAGTAACATACTGCTGCCTGATATGCAACATAGTTACCAAAACTGTGTTAGTAGGGTGCAGTAACATACTGCTGCCTGATATGCAACATAGTTACCAAAACTGTGTTAGTGGGTGCAGTAACATACTGCTGCCTGATATGCAACATAGTTACCAAAACTGTGTTAGTGGGTGCAGTAACATACTGCTGCCTGATATGCAACATAGTTACCAAAACTGTGTTAGTGGGTGCAGTAACATACTGCTGCCTGATATGCAACATAGTTACCAAAACTGTGTTAGTGGGTGCAGTAACATACTGCTGCCTGATATGCAACATAGTTACCAAAACTGTGTTAGTAGGTGCAGTAACATACTGCTGCCTGATATGCAACAAAGTTACCAAAACTGTGTTAGTAAGGTGCAGTAACAGACTGCTGCCTGATATGCAACATAGTTACCAAAACTGTGTTAGTGAGTGCAGTAACATACTGCTGCCTGATATGCAACATAGTTACCAAAACTGTGTTAGTGGGTGCAGTAACATACTGCTGCCTGATATGCAACATAGTTACCAAAACTGTGTTAGTGGGTGCAGTAACATACTGCTGCCTGATATGCAACATAGTTACCAAAACTGTGTTAGTGGGTGCAGTAACATACTGCTGCCTGATATGCAACATAGTTACCAAAATTGTGTTAGTAGGGTGCAGTAACAGACTTCTGCCTGATATGCAACATAGTTACCAAAACTGTTTTAGTAGGGTGCAGTAACATACTGCTGCCTGATATGCAACATAGTTACCAAAACTGTGTTAGTGGGTGCAGTAACATACTGCTGCCTGATAAGCAACATAGTTATCAAAACTGCATTAGTGGGTGCAGTAACATACTGCTATCTGTTATGCAACATAGTTACCAAGACTGTGATAGTGGGTGAAGTAACATACTGCTGCCTGACATGCAACATAATTGGCAAAACTGTGTTAGTGGGTGCAGTAACATACTGCTGCCTGATAAGCAACATAGTTACCAAAACTGTGTTAGTGGGTGCAGTAACATACTGCTGCCTGATATGCAACATAGTTACCAAAACTGTGTTAGTGGGTGCAGTAACATACTGCTGCCTGATATGCAACATAGTTACCAAAACTGTGTTAGTAGGGTGCAGTAACCTACTGCTGCACAGCACAAATGAACTGGCCCAAAAAACATTGGCACATGAAAGAACTGGCTTGAAAAACATTGGCATGCGAAATAATTGCCTTGAAAACATTGGCATGCAAAAGAACTTGCTTGAAAAACATTGGTACTTGAAAGAACTGGCTTGGAAAATATTGGCATGCGAAAGAACTGGCTTGAAAAACATTGACACTTGAAAAAATGGCTTGAAAAACAGTGGCACTCAAAAGAACTGGCTCGAAAAACATTGGCATGCGAAAGAACTGAGGAATGGAGCAGAAAAGAGTTAACATTACAAACAGTTTGAAAAAGGTCAAATAGTAAATGAGGTGATGTAGGGGGCATTTTGGCCATTGAAAACTAACCTTAACACAGCTCGTAGAAAATGAAATGCATTATTTTTACCACCGAACATGAACCCCACATCACCCAACCCCTCAAGAAAAAAAAGTTAACCACATTTTCACTGAACCAAAAAAACACTAATATGAATGAGAATGCACAGCGGATACCATAGGCCTGATTTAGCTTTTGACCACAGCAGTTAAAAGAAATGTATGGCACTAATTTACACAGTGCAATGATCTATTAATGAACATGCCCAACAGCAGCACTGGTGATAATCGGATTATAATGAAAACAGTACATTGTCAGTTTATTGAAGACATCACTAAAACACAAAATACAAACTTTGCTACTTATAAAAGCAAACTACCCTGTAATAACAACATGGTTTAGCACAATCTCAAATACACTACATTAACTTCTGAGCATGCATCCACAAAAATAAATAAATAAATAACAGGAAAAAAGTCTGTAAACATTTTACCTTTTAAAAATACTTCTTACAAGAGAAGTAAAATAAACTACAATGTACAGCAGACTCCATGGACTCCTTTTACCTCAAAACATAGCAATTAAGAGTAATTTACCCAGCACAGTGATGCAATAAACAGGCCCAAGTAAAAGCAGCACATCCATATTCACATTACAAGCAAAGCAGGACATTTTAACCTTATTAAAATGCATAAAAAATTAAATGCACACATTTACAAGTATAAATGAAAACAATCTTGAAACTGCTTCAGCAAATTGGCAACATGTACCTACTAGAATAATAAATGCACTACATTAACTGTTAACATTCCCCCTCAAAAGGTAGACTTGTACCACATACACAGTGACTTGCAAGAACAAACAGGAAAAAATACCCAAACAGTATATCCTAACTTCCTGAAAACAGCATTAAATTGCACACATTTCCACACATAAAAGTGCAAACTTTGCTCGAACATTTTCTATCTGCAAACAGAAAATACCCAGAAAAAGCTACGACAATAGAAATACATCTCACTACATTTATATTTCACTGCCCCCCACCAGAAATAAACAACTTCTATACACACAGTTCAGCCTTTTAAAAGTAATGCTTCCAAATCATACCCCCAAGAACAATAACAATTACATATACATACAGGTTTTATACCTTTAAAAACTACTACTCATAAATCTCAAAATAGCCACTGCACAGATTTAAATACTGCATACTGCACCCCCAACTACCTCTAAACATTAAAAACTTAAATAAAGCACAATATATATTCCCATTTTAAACTACTACTCAAAAATCTCAAAATAACCACTGCACAGATTTAAATATTGCATACTACACCCCCATCTACCTCTAAACATTAAAAACTTGAATAAAGCACAATATTCCCATTTTAAATAACTAAAGCCACAAAATACTATGTTATGTACTTACCACTATCACAGTTATTGCTGGGCTAGCTTGCTTCCTTCCTGCTGGAATGGCTAGCTGGATGACTGGCTCTGTCTGTTTAAGTGGCTGGGCTGGCTGGATAGCAGGCTCCCTTGCTGGCTAGCAGGCTCCCTTGCAGGCTGGCTAGCAGGCTCCCTTGCAGGCTAGCTAGCAGGCTCCCTTGCAGGCTGGCTAGCAGGCTCCCTTGCAGGCTGGCTTCTTTGCTGGCTGGCTGGTTGGCTTCTTTGCTGACTGGCTGGCTTCTTTGCTGGCTGGCTGGCTGGCTTTGCTACTAGGATTGGAAATTTCAGACCTTAAATATTTCCTTCGCAGCTGTAGAGCACGAAGACAAAACTTCTCTACAGCTGCGATCTTTATTGGGCTCTTCGAGGTGAATCCCCACCCCCTCCAATCCCTGCAGCCAATTGCTGCTTGAATTACACCCCGAACCTAGCAGGGAATCCCTCTAATTGCAGGTCTGGGTTGGTGACGTAGCCGCATTGCCGTGGAAAAATCAGAAGTATTTTTGGCTTTTCCATGGCAACGGCAATTCAAGAGCGCAAAAAGTAGAAAATGGGACTTTTAAAGTCCCACTGTCTGCAAATGCAGGAAATGGGATGAGAAGGCTCAACCCGTGAGTGCCCCACTGACAATGGGACGGGTGGCAACCTTACACATACTATGATTGCCATGATATACAAATCATTATTTTTGGGATGGCGAGGGTCAACATTTTGACCAACTCAAAAGCACAAAGAGCACAATCGTCAAACGTAAAAGTAAACCTAAAAGGGTATAAGTAATCCAGCAAAAGAGATAAGCTTGCCCACAGAGCTTCATTTGTCTAATTAAAGGGTCCTTATACAAGAAGATAAACATGCCCACAGAGCTTCATTTGTCTAATTAATGGGTCCTTATACAAGAAGATAAACATGCCCACAGAGCTTCATTTGTCTAATTAAAGGGTCCTTGTACAAGAAGATAAACATGCCCACAGACCCTCATTTGTCTAATTAAAGGGTTCTTATACAAGAAGATAAACATGCCAGCAGAGCCTCATTTGTCTAATTAAAGGGTCCTTATATATGAAGATAAACATGCCCGCAGAGCCTCATTTGTCTAATTAAAGGGCCCTTATACAAGAAGATAAACATGCCTGCAGAGCCTCATTTGTCTAATTAAAGGGTCCTTATACAAGAAGATAAACATGCCCACAGAGCCTCATTTGTCTAATTAAAGGGTCCTTATACAAGAAGATAAACATGCCCGGAGAGCCTCATTTGTCTAATTAAAGGGTCCTTATACAAGAAGATAAACATGCCCACAGAGCTTTATTTGTCTAATTAAAGGGTCCTCATACAAGAAGATAAACATGCCCGCAGAGCCTCATTTGTCTAATTAAAGGGTCCTTATACAAGAAGATAAACATGCCCACAGAGCTTCATTTGTCTAATTAAATGGTGCTTGTATAAGAATTTATTAAGTATCTGTGCTGCTTGCTTAATTACAAACTTAAGGCAGATGCTATAGGAAAAGGGAATTGGGAGGGTCAACAGACTGAGACCTTGGGATACCCATCTACAAGTTCAATCTATACCCTACATTGTCAATTATAAGGAGGCCTATGCCTTATTCAAACTGAGGGATATATATAATCTTAGAAAGCCCTGTTTCTTATCATTTAATAGCATAAAGCAATTTTTTTTTCATTTTGTCTCTTTTCCCTAGCCATCTGATCCAACACTTAGTGTCAGTCAATCACGCCAAAGCTGTAAGTTAGAGCTGGGAAGGTAAGTGGTTTTATAGCTTGAATTTTATTCCTCAATGTCAAAGCAGTTTTCACTATTAGCTAAAGCCTTCTAAAATATTCTAATGTTTTTATCATGTGTTTATGCTGTATTGTTGCTCCTTCATCTTTACCAAGATATTTACATGCCACCTCTTGTTCCAATTCTTTTATATCACATTCCTTCTCAAGTTAAATATTTTCCATGATACTTCAATTTTCCTGCTACAAATGTTACCTTTGCATATTTGTCAAGAACAAATGGCATTCTTACATTAACAGAAAGTTCCATACTTATACCAATACTTTCACTTAATTGTCAGATGCGATATACATTTTTAGATTATGTGCAAAGAAGCAATGGATATGTCATATGAAAGAATTGTTTTATTGGTCAGACTGTAGCCAAAACCTAGACTATTAAGGTAATGCAAAGCAGTAACAATTCCTCACTAGGTCCTTATATCCTAGATAGTAAATTGGCCTCTTTTGTAGTTCAGTTGTAAAGTGATTTGCTACCTTTTCACAGTAATTGCAATATAATTTATCAGTGTGTGATGAATCATACAAATCTGTAAGCATTCTACAATCCAGCGCATGCTATAATTCAGGACTGTTTAATGTTGAGAATGTTTTTAAGTCTATCCATGCCATATTGAGATTCCTGTTCTTTTTTTAAAGTCTGCATTATGTCTTTGCTTAGGAAAAGATTATCCTCAGTTCCACGTGATTATCTTTCATTCTATTTCTGTTCCATTGTCATTACAGAACTTCTATTTACATGACAACAGACTATCAATTCCCGTTTATAGCTTATACATTGCTGGAAGACAAGTTATCTGTCTTAAATTCTTGGATAGTTTGGAGGCTCACTGTAAATATGGGTTGGTTTCCCTATTGTTACCATTCTTGAGTAATTTCAGGGTGTCTATGCAAATAGTTTCATTCAAGGCTAAGGCTTTTAACCAGAAATGAGTACAGCATCTAAACCTGGAATTTCCAGAGGGGAGACTTTCTTACCTTTCTCTGTACCTCAGAGGCAGTTACTTCATTCTAATCTACATCCTATTTACTGGAATTTTTTCCATTTTACATTTTTTATCTATTCAGCATGCCTGTTGTGTTCAGTATTTGGAATTTTTTCCATTTTACATTTTTTATCGATTCAGCATGCCTGTTGTGTTCAGTATTTGGATTTTTTCCATTTTACATTTTTTATCGATTCAGCATGCCTGTTGTGTTCAGTATTTGGAATTTTTTCCATTTTACATTTTTTATCTATTCAGCCTGTTGTGTTCAGTATTTGGAATTGTTTCCATTTTACATTTGTTATCGATTCAGCATGCCTGTTGTGTTCAGTATTTGGAATTGTTTCCATTTTACATTTTTTATCGATTCAGCCTGTTGTGTTCAGTGTTTTCTGATATATATTTGCACAGGATGTATTTGTTTCCTTTTTTCTTAGTTGTTTCTCAGTTGCTACTGTTTCCCTTCCCAGTTCAGTGCAGAGCTTCTTTACGTAACCACTAATCTGCTTGATTTGTATCCCTTCTTTATATTTCTCGATGTATCTCTTGAGAGTTTGGTCTGTGCAGATATTTTTAATTTACTTTTTAGAAACGGTATAACTCAAATTTTGATCTACTTTATATTGTACTTTTGTTTTAGCACACCCACCTTAGTAATACCTTTTCCATATTCTTCTACTATGTGTACTTATTTTCTTAACTGGTTTGCAGTTGCATTAAGCTGGTATTTCCATTGTGGTCTATTTGTTCATTTGTTTTCCTTTTCCATTTTATGCTGTCTGGGTAGTGCTTTGTCTGTTATTACTGTAATTCCACAACAATATATTATGTTAATCTGTCTTATATCATCAATTTCACTTTATGGTCCCAATCACTATATTTATATGTTTTATTAATATTTTAACAATCTTATGCCTTTTTTATTCTTTGTAGCTTCCATCTGGTCACATATATTATTGTATTTATCCATCGCTATTAACTTCATCAAGTTTTTCTTTAAATTATTCTCTTCATGATTTAAAATTGTATTCTACAGTTGTGTTTCTTTCTCTTTCTGTCTCTCTCTCTCTCTCTCTTTCTTTTCATGGCCACATCTTGGTTTTAGAATAATTCTCCAAATAGAGTGTCTGAAATTTTTTGTTGTGAAACATTTTCATTACTGATATCTTGTTTTAGTTAATCTATTACTTCTTGACCATGTAACCATTTTAATGAACCATGCTCAGGATTGATACAGAACCTTACTTCCTCTGACATTTCTTGAGTGTGTACTTGTTTTAGTGAGCCATTATACTGAGGCAGTGTTTGCATCTGGGGTACCAATTCAAATCTCTCACTTCTTATCTGGTTTACCACTTCATTTTCAGTTTGTCTCATTCTGTACTGCTGAACTGCTTACTTTTCAATGCAGTGAATTTCTGTGATGTTATTCTATCTGTCTATGTATTTATCATCTGTCTACATATTCCCTTCACAAGCTCAAAGTTTCAAAACTTCAAACTGCAAATGGTCAAGACCATAAGATCAAAGTTTTAAAACTTCAAACGTTTTGAAGGGAGATCGCTGTATAGTACAGAACAGGAAATTTACAGTTTTCCCCACTTTAGTGTGATCTCAGAGTTGGTATATTTATTTAGCAAGGGTTGTTGGAAGCACAGCCCTCCACATGCAGGGTGTAGGAGGGCTTGCCCCCCTGCAAAAACATAAAAAAAATTTTTTTTTTTATTTTTTATTACAATTTCAAAGTTTTAAAACTTCAATCTTATGGTCATAACCATTTGCAGTTCAAAGATTTGAAACTTCGAGCTTGTAAAGTAGATCCCTGTCTACATATATCTATATCTATATGGGTCTATTGTGTATGACCAAACCACCCTAATGTCAAAAGTAAAACACCAACAAAATAAGTTGGATCATACACAAGAGTGAACAAAAAATAAATAAATAATATAGAGAGAGGAAAACTATTTCTTCTCCTGATATTAAAACAAAAAGCACCTATAACAATAGCCTGGCAGAGTTACAGGAAAGTTTTAATGACATTAAGGTGTAGGGTTAGGGTTGGGGAAGGGCAGCATTAGAGTTAGGGTTAGCACCCATTACTAAGGTGGTCCCAGTTGCCATACCCTTGTTTATAAGTTTCACAACATAGCATTATTTCCTTACTACTATAGACACATGATGGTAGAAGGTCAGGTTGCTGTTTACATGTATCCCCAAATCCCATATTATTGGGTCTGCTCTTAGCAGCATGTTATCAGTGAAGTAGTTTCAAGGGTAGCTGACTTCACAAGGGATACTATTAAGCATTTCATGGCAATGTGTTTTAAACCATGGCTCTGGCACCAATTATTTTCCTGTGTCAGCTCTTTTAGGAGGACATTAGTGTCCTGGGGGGATTCTATGACTACACAAAGTTTGCAATTGTCTGTAAACTTGGTTATCCAGAGGCCCCTGATGTTTGTTTTGACTTCAGAGAAGTAGATGCCAAGAAGTTGTGGACCAGCACAGAGTCCTGAGGGACATTGTTTATGACCAGCCTCTTTGTGGATGTGGACTCCCATATATACTAACTTCTTGGGTCTTATCTGAGAGCTACCTATCTATCCAGTAGGTGATATAGGGATTTATACTTAATTCCATAAGTTTGACTGCAATATTCAAGTGGGATATTATATCAAATCCCCTGGCTAGGTCAAGGTAGCAGTATGCATCATTTGGCCCTCATCCATTGCTTTGTTCACTCTCTCAAAGAAGTCCACCAGACTGAGTAGGCATGATCTGCCCTTGACAAAATCAAACTGGGTTGGACCAAGTGTCTGGAGGTTTCCTACTTCATTGTTAATCATTTCCATGATAATTCTTTCCCTGGCTTTGCATATGAAGCTAGTCAGACTTATGGATCTATAGTTACTGGGGTCTGTAGGTGGCCTGCACTTGTGCAAAGAGATGAACTTTGCAGTTCTCTCTTCACATGGAACAAAGCCTATCTGTAGGCTATGGTAAATAGTGACTCTGGTGACACTGATAAGTCATGTTTCATGATATTTAGGAGACATCCTAGAATATTATTGAGGCCCATCAATGTGGTATTTTTGGTCCTAGAGAGAGAATTGAGGACATGCACCCTATTAATAGGGGCTTTATGTTCAATGTTATTTCCTGAGGGGTGACTGGTGGGGAGAAGGGGATAAATTTGAAGCTGAATTTGTTGTTCAGTAGATTTGCTGTATCTTCTGGCACAGTGTAAGTTGCTCCATTTACATTCAGTTCTGCACTTTACTGTGTACTGCCTTTTAGGTTGTGAACATAGCTAAAGAAAGCCACATGGTTGTCCTTGGCCAAGGAAGTTATTTTAATTTGGCTT
This sequence comes from Protopterus annectens, assembly GCF_019279795.1. Lineage (NCBI taxonomy): Eukaryota > Metazoa > Chordata > Ceratodontiformes > Protopteridae > Protopterus > Protopterus annectens. The sequence continues at coordinate 1,388,371,330 of NC_056746.1, read as the reverse complement.
TGTTCTTGCTCAAAACCAGGATAAACTATATCCCTAAATGTGAACAAGTACCTTTTCATTCCTTATACTGCCTTACTCTCCCTTCTTCACTTACTTCCTTACTGCTATCTGATTTTCTTCCCTGACTTTCTCTCTAAATATACCATATGCCAATTTTTTCCTCACTTCATATTACAATTCTTATTTTTATAATATTAACTTACCTTTTATTTCTCCACAAACTGTCCAAAATTACTTTTAGTATTAAATGATTGTCGTATACCTTGTATCGATTCTTAACCAAAGTTTTTATATTATGTCTAATTTGTTATAATTATTTAAACCATATATGTTTTTATTTTATTTTTGAAGACTGTAAAATTATTGTTCTTAAAATGTTTTGTAATAATTTGGAGATTTTCTCCCTAGGCCTCCGCTGAAAATGGGTTTGTATCCAGTCGTACTTTCCTGGTAATCAAATGTCAATAAATAAATAAATAAACATCTCAAATTTTATTTTGGTAGACTTGCTTTGCCCACTAGGTCGCTTGTTTAGATTGATGAGAACATTTTTATTCCGATGGGCCTTGCACTTCCTTATTTCTAACAATGGTTTCTTCTTTTTGTTGTACGACCTATTGATGCTGGGATTCCACCAGGATGACATGTTTTTTAGTTTGTTCTGTACTTATTCCTGGTAGGTGCAGCTGTCTCAATGCATCTATTAAAGTGATTGTACAGGGTCTCTATGAACAATTCTGCATGGACAGCAGTGTTCTTTGGGTTTGGGGGGGCTTGAAATTTTGCAGGGTTATCACTTAATAGTAAGAAGTTTGCCTTAGAAAAGTTTCTAAATGTTCCAAAGTTAGCAGGGGTCCTGGGTTTTATTTTTATGTCTAAACTTACCAGAGATAATATTGCAGTGGGGGGGATGTAGCATTCTCCCAGATTCAGTATGCTTGCTCCCCTACTGGGGTGTATGGACTTTCTGGTCCAGGGTATTTATGTTGACAAA
>NC_056746.1:1388280336-1388365336 GCF_019279795.1 Protopterus annectens | reverse complement strand
TTTTCTTCCCATACATTTAAATAATTGAAGGAAATGACTGAAGTGGCTTTCTTGGGGAGTGACCTACCTGTGAGTGTAGCTTATAGGGGTTTTCATGATTATTGTGTGGGTGGGGCTTAAGGGGCACCGGAGTAATACTTCACCTAGGTTGCCATTTCAGCTAAGGCTGGCCATGATCACTCAGGTGCAGTTTATTGTCAGCAGTTTCAATTCTGAGTGGCAGCACCAATAAAATGAAATAGAAGGAGGATTCAGCTTGGTTGTTGATGCATATGTTCTAGTGATGACTTTTCTTGAGACACCCCATCAGAGGCCAAGCGGCAAGAACCTTTTGCTGTAAAGATTCTTTTTACAGGAACAATTTTGCGACAGTCTTTTTGGAGTCTCAGATGCTTGCTTTCTTGTTCCATGGACTTTAGGATTCCTTGCAAGAGTGAGTTTGTTCTGTTGTGCTTAACCAATTAGTCTATACTTTTTAAATAGTGGTAAGCAGGATCTAATAACTCTTTTAGATAGATTTTAGTTAAGGAGTATTTAGCAGGTCAGATAATACTTTTCCAGAAACCATCTTTTTTTAAACATTTTATTTTATATTTCCTCTGAACAAAACTGTAGATTGTCTGTACACTTATTTTCTCTAACTGTATAACCCAGCTTCTTTTATTTAAAATATGTTTATTAATCCTGAAAGCTCATGGCTGTTCATTGATTGATTGATGTAAGGGTGCTCACTGCTGTGAGACAACTAGTTGTTGACATCTGTCACTGACTGAGCCACTCTGCTCAACTTTACATTACCATCAATTTACATATTTTATTTGGTTTACTTTTTCTTAAGAGTGAAAGAGTAACAGAAATTTGGCAGGCTTGATCTGACTGGTAACAGTTCTAACATAAATCAGAAGAGGGTTGTAGAACTAAAAGTTATTACTAGCATCTCACTGGAATTAGTGTGTGTGTGTGTGTGTGTGTGTGTGTGTGTGTGTGTGTGTGTGTGTGTGTGTGTGTGTGTGTGTGTGTGTGTGGGTGTGTACATTGCAGTTACTGTGGATAATCTAGGACTGTGACACACTGAATTCATAGTGAAGTTGAAGAAGGACCTATGTAGGTGTGGAAGTTGTCAGCTATGCTCATGCATCAGTGACTAACAGTTGTCAGTACAAACAGCTAGTCATGCAGATATTGTCTATGTTATTTTTGATATTCTTCTTAATTTTGCAGTTAAATAGATAAAACAAAATTTTCATTAGGCAAAATGAAAGTATTTACCTGTGTATTGATGGAGTTTTGCAGTCAATCTCATCCCCTTCCTCATATAAAGATTTGATAATTAAGTTTTTGAAAAAAGTTTCAGTTTAGATGTTTATAGCACTTTATTCACTTCAGCAAGACACAGTCTCAGCAGCTAAAATTGAGGGTGGCAACAGTGACACTGCCAGCCCAGCTATCTGGAATTTTGTGAATATTAATATGCTTCATATAGGTTCATAGTTATATACTAAGCTATTGGCCCTAGGGCCTATACAAGTCCAGCCAAAAAGGTACCCTGGCCTTTGCCACCCAAGAAAATTATCTTTTACAGTATAACTGATTTTTCATGCATTTAAAAATTGAAAGAACTGGAGTGGCTTTTGTGGGAGTGACCCACCTGTGGGTGTGGCTCTAGGAGTGTTCCTTGAGTATGATGTGGGTGGGGCTTAAGGGGCGCCAGAGCAGTACTTCACCTAGGGTGCTGTTTCAGCTAAGGCCGGCCCTGATCTCAGGGACTGTCTTTCATAACTAACTCATTCCCTCCAGTACAACTCTTTTGAGTGTGTACTTTTAACTCCCAGTTTGCGGTTTAAAAAAATAAAATTATCACCTTAAGGTTCAAACAAATATTCGTATCTCTGGAAGCATAGGTTTTACTAGATAAATGTAAATGGCAAACTATTCAGGATAAAATAATATTTACATTAGTTTTCATTCATTTAGTTTAATGCTTTAAATTGGATTTTATAAGCCAAAATAAAAGCAGTGAACATTAATTTTGTAATGTTGTATAAACGGTTTATGATATCCCAGTAGCCATTTAACCAAGATACATACCGCTAGCATGATTTTCCTAATACAGCTGTAAGCTTTTATAAGAGGCAATGCACTTCTGTCTATGCTACCGAAATCTTGAGATATTTAGAGAAATATGAAAATTATTACAATACAAATAAACAGTATACAAATAATATTCAATATCTGTTTAGCTGCATGAGACAGAAGTCAGATATCAATACAGTTGTATTTGCCATCATCTATGCTTTAAGATGAAATCATCTGATACCTTGTATGTACCCTGGTTTTGGAATTATCAGTGCAAATATGAACAAGTAGTATTTGATGCCTAGAGGCATCAGTAGGAGATAACTGCAGAAACGGCTGGAGATACAGTCAGCTGTAATGAGTTAATATTCACTGCTTCCTCATTATGAATAGTGTACTTCTTTTTCACCTCTTATCTCCTCAGCCTCCCTGTTTTTCTTATTTATTTGTCCTTAAAAATCTATTACTAGTGTAACTGCAACCAACAAAACTGATGCTTCCTGTCTTCAGTTCAAATGACTTCCTTCTTGATGTTTACAACTTCCGGGGCACACTAGAACATCTGTCTTAAAGGCTTCTGTATTCCATCAGAGTTTACTCTCTTACCTAATAGCAAAGTCATTTTCATACAATGATCATTTTTCATATAGTCCAGCTATACCTTTTTAAAATTAGAAAGCTGAACAAAAGAAGAAAATGTGGCTTTATATTTTTGAAGTTCTTAATTCAGCACAACTATCAGTAAATCTAGAAACTTAACACAAATCAAGCAAGCGGTTTTCTGTTTAACATTAAAAGGAAGTCATGCTAACCACTTGCAAGCACAGCAGGCAACCTGATTTTCACTTAAAACAAATTTTATAATTTTATACTACTGTAGTGCTGCAGTGTTATTAACCAAATCAAGCCTTTTCTTCATACAGATATTTAATGAGTTTAAATCTGCTTCAAACATAGAGCTTGGTATACTAATAGCAACATGTTACAAACAGCAAATTGCAGGGCAAATAACAAACTGCTGGATCTTGGAGCTGTCTTGCAGCTTGAACACATCTTTATATGTGTTGTAACAAAAACTCACTTTCTCTGTAGAGATCCCATGCTTTCAGGCCTAAGGGTAACTGAGGTAGTATTTCCAAATTATTGGTTTACAGCCTGTTATAGGGCATTCTCCATGTCTCAAGAGGACCACAAACAACTTCTTAATGTAGAAACTGAATTATTCATAATGAAAAATGTATTTATGATGGGTGATTTCCACTATCATTTGATTAACTTGTACACCTAAACCTGTAAAGTTGAGTATAACCAAAGATTCCTAGACCTATTAAATGGAAATTTCATAGAACAATTAGCAAACCAGCTGACTACAGGGCTGAACATTCTACACCCGGTCCTAACCAACATAGCTGCTATGTGTACCACTCCTTTAGTACCCCCACTACTGATTAAATATCAGCTGCTACTTATGCAAACGAGTTCTGTTGTCACCTAATTAAGTTCTTAGATTTGGGTGTCCCCACAGGAACTAAATATAATGGGGAATTTAAGAACAAACTAGCATGTTGGTCCACCAATATAAACAACCTCTTTAAAAAGAGGGGAAAAAAATCTTCTGAAGTCCTATAAGAAATTCAAATAATCCCATATCAAAAACTTTTTAAAAAGATTAGCAAGTACTTACCGTAAGGAAAACTAAAGTCAAACACAAACTAAAAATAACATTGGAAGCAAAAGACAAGTGTAAGTCTTTACTTGCATCAGAAAATTAAGAAATAACTCCCAATAACATATTGAACTGATTCAAAATGGCACCATCCACTCTGACCTGAAAGTCATAGCCAATATATTAGCAGAAAGATTCAGTGCCAATCTCTCTCTAGAAATGGTCATCAAAACTCACATCAAATCCATGAATCTATCCCACCCCTAAAATTATAAAGGAATTCATCCTAGTTTTGTTCTCTAACAAAATACTGCTTCCATGGCTTCAGATAGTTTACCTAGAAACCTAAAAAATAATATAAAACATGCCATGGTGGAACCCACCCTAAATTTGTTCAACCTAAGCATAGCAACAGGGTATATCCCAGAAGCATGAAGAACTACTGTCATGATGCCCCACCACAACAGGGGTTCTACCACAGATCCCAGAAACTATAGACCCATTAGCTTGACTAGCCGAAACTGCAAGACTGTGGAACATATCATATCTGATTTCATAAACAATGTTATCAGAATTTCATACAGCTTGATCCTCTGCAGTTTGATTTTGTCCAGGGTTGATCATGTCAACAACATTTAGTAAACTTCTTCGAGAAGGTCAAAGATGCAGTAAATAGTGATTATTCTGTCCATTCAGTCTATCTGGCTCTGGCCAAAGCAATTAATAGTATCCCTCATGCTGGTATTGCAAATAAGGTAAGATCCCTAAATGCTGACCCTTAACGTGGCAAGGTAGTTGGCAAATTGTCAAAAAGAGAATTCACATTGCTAATCTGGCAAGTACCCCCTCAGAGAGTAAAAGGGTAACTAGTGCTATACTTCAGGGCTCAGTGCTGGAACCCCTACTTTTTGGCATATACTTTTCTGGCTTGCAACCATAGTCCCAGCCCTATGGCTAACAAATATGCTGATGACTGCAGGTTTGGTGTTACTATCAAACAAACCCTTGATACAGATTCATTACAGCAAAAGCTAATCCACATTAACTTTTGAAGTATAGAAAACAGTTTACAATTAAATGCAAAAAAGTGTGGATCCTAGTGGTGATACCTGTAGCTTCCACCACACCAGCCAGAGGAAGTTAGGCCTCATGAATGGCATCATTGCATGGACACTAGTGAAGGCACAAACAAACCTCAAGGCTGCCTGTATGATGGCCTGTCCTGATGGCATTCACCCCTGTAATGTATCGGGGTAAATTCCCAGTTTCATGTAATAAATGGGTGAAGGCTTATTGGACAGGCCTGATAGTTGACAGGCATAATGGCAAAAAGCACCCACAAAAACAAAGGAAATCTGGAATGAGTAGTTTGAATTTGTTATAATGACAAGAAGCATACTGAACCTGATGTTAAAAAGGGGAACAAATTACTAAGGTTTATACTTACGTGGTCAAGTAGTCAAGTTATAGAGTGTTGTGCAGTATAGGTGGAGTGATCAAAAGAGAGCACGATCGAATGTAAAAGTTATAGAGTGTGAAGTGTGTGATGTTGGGTATGTGTAGGTACTAGTAGAGTACTTAGTGGGGTGAGTGTGTGTGTGTGTGTGTGTGTGTGTGTGTGTGTGTGTGTGTGTGTGTGTGTGTGTGTGTGTGTGTGTGTGCATGTATATATACATCAGTACGGTGTCTGCTGATATGTACAGCATAGTTGTGCATCCATTCACAGTTCCACACCGTGGCTATGGCTGTGTTCCTTAAAGTGGACGTGTTGATGTATGCCATCATGGATTTGAATTCTTCTATTCAGATGTGAGTGGTGTACATTTGCCTCTGTATCTCTTTACATGTCCAGCCCATGTGCTTCTGTCTCTCAGATGATCACCATGAAATACATCAGCATAGATTCAAATGGGGATGGTCTGTGTCAGGGAGTTAAGCTGCTACTCTATTCGGGAAGTCACCATTTTTGGCTGAGTTCCTAGTCGGTCTTCTAGTGGTTCTTTTGCGTTATCTACTAGGATTAACAGCTCTGAGTGCCACGCTACAATCGCTACAATGTACTAGACAGACGCAACCTCTTCCGTTGTGAGACTCTCTATAAATGAACCTAGCCTTCCTCACACCCATTGGGATATTATAGCTATATCCATGCACTATCTGCTGATTAGATTCATTTCCAGTTCTATCTTAGATAACCGTTAGATAACCGGGTAACTGTTCTTATTCATCTCATCTTTATTTTCTACTCTTACACTACAAATATGAGCCATTTTAAATTAATGCTTAAACCCCATTCCTCTAATATTACTTATTCCTTATAAACTACAAATAATGTAAATCACTGTATATTAGTAAATCCCGAAGCCACATTCCCGTAATATTTCCATTGAACTACTAAATAGTTAAACCTTTTCTTAAAATCAAATAATAGTACATTCCTTTACAATATTCTTTAACTAAAATGAAAGATTAGCCAACCTATTTACCCTCATTTGCCAGCCTCATAGCACTTCATTTACTCAGGCATTGTGACAATTGCCTAATGGTCACACACAATGAATTACTGCTTAGCTCATTGCTATCTATATGTGAGAGATGTGAGTACTTAATCAAATTGGAGGTCTCCCTCTCCCAAACACTAAACCTGTTAGAACCACAGACCACCACTGCATTCCACATAAATGCACAGTAAATTATAATACAATCATGCTGTAAAAAAGTCCTTGTCTAAGCCTCCAGACCTAGTGAATCTAGAGCTCAACATAAATTAAAACTACAATTACTAGCACTAGCATAATAAAAGGTCACCAGGTAATCAACATTCCAACAAAAGTGTACTAGTGATTGGTGACTCCATTGTCTGACACACTGACTCAATTCTCATGAGGTTGGGCAAAGAGATGGTGGCAGTGAATTGCCTTTCAAGAGCCAGGATCTCTGACATGTCAAGGGCCCTAAAGACCTTTAAGAATAACAAGTATCATTATGACATTACTGAACTCAACAAGTGGTTGCACAGTTGGCATCATTTTAGGAGGATACAGTACATGTCAATATACGAGGACATGTTAGACCATCACTCTTGCTTTGGAAGGAATGGCTTGCATCTTTTTCTTCATACTAGCTAAAGTCTTTGCTGCCACCCTAGTGCATCTTTTAGGCAAAGCTCAGCTAATAGATCCCCACGTAACAAAGAAACATATCAAGCACCAAACCACTTCAAGGTGGCCCTGCTCAGTGTTAGGAATCTAAATAACAACTTGCTTGATCTTGAGGCCATGCTACATTATGAGTGCATTCATGTATATTTTATGATATAAAGCAGTTCCTCAATACCAGAGTTTTGTTCCTGCCATGCCTTTCGGCCCAGGGGTAACTGTGATGGAGTATCCACATCCATATTTGTTAAAGACTACATCACTTCTAAACAGATCCCCAAAGACCCACAACTGAACTGATTGAGATCCAGATCACATTAAATTGGACATAACATCAGATCATAGCAAGTTACAGGACCTGCTGTAGCTCTATGCTCATAGAAAACCATGTTATATTCCTAAGTGTAGTGGATGAACTTCAGATTAATAGGAACTGTATTACCTTAGGAGATTTTAACTACCCAATGATAAACTAGGATACCTATACCTCAACTCTAGGTTTGGGCCAATAATTCCTTGATTTCATAAATATAAACTCCTTTGATCAAATTGTCAGGGAACCTGCTAGAAGACAAAATATTCTTGATCTAGTCCTTAACAAGATGGTGTCAATATCAACTGTCCACCTAGTGCTCCCTTCTCCAGTTAAGTCTGAGCACAAACTGGTAACATTTTCCTTCTAAATCTCCATTAAGATGCAAATATTACAACGTTCATCGACTTCATACAGGCCTTTTACAATTCTATGATGAAGTCTCTAAATTCCAATTTAACTGTATTATTCAAGACACTGACACTGCAGGTAGTTACACAAACAAATTTTATGTGCACCTGGATAAATACATTAACATGTTAGTCACTATTAAATCCAAACAAAACTGGATGGTTAATGTAAACCAATCTGGTGGTCCATATTTGTAAATAAGAAATATAATACAAGAAAATAGCTTCTTAAACTATATGCCAAAAAAAATAATAAAAAATCAAATCAAGGTTAACATTAAAAAGTTAGCAAAAGAATTAAAAAATACCATCAGGAAGACAAAGGCATCTCGTGAACTTAGACTAAACATCAGAAGCTAAAGACAATTACAAATCCTTCTTTAGCTAGGTTACAAAAGTAAAGAATAAACTTCAGAGTTGCTCAGAACTTATCCAAAATTGCACTACCTACTCAGATCGAGCAGGTATAGCCTACATACTAGTAAACAGTAATGGGAGTAATATATTACAATATGTAATATTACATTACAATTTCTAGTAACTAATAATATAACTAGTTACTTTTTCAAAATAGTAACTAGTAATTGTAATATATTACTATTTTTAGTAACTAGTAACTTAAATGTGCATTACTTTTGAGTTACTTTTGCTTAAACCAGTGGTTTTTAACGTGTGCGATATAAAGAATGATGGAAAACTTCCGGGGTCCCAATATAATATCGATAGTAATTAGATGTTAGGAGGTAATAGAGACTTTGAAGTGGCAATTTGGATAAAAAAATTGCAACATAATGGTGGCACAACTCAGCACGTAGCATTCATAACAGATCATTGGAGCAAAATTTACTTCATTTTTTTTCAGCACTACAATGAGGTGATAGCTAATGATGACCAGACTCTGGCCCTGCCCTGGTACTGTGGGACTCCCACCCACTAACCCACTAGAACATCCCCTAACACTGGGACAATTCTAGCCTGCTAGAGATCATATCCTTACCTTGCCGTATAATGGCATTGGTTCTCCATACCACCGTCAATCAGAATAAAACTCATCACCCATCAATTGAACACCCAACGCCCCAAGTCACTGCACAAAGCAGGACTCTTTGGGTAGATCTATGATGAACCAACTTTTGTCTTGATAATTCTTTATGTTCTATTTAAATTTCTTTTTGGGTTTCGATTTTTAGTTGCTGAAAATAGACAAAATGTGATAGGTTTTTATACGTCTTGTGCTGTTGGCTGGTTCGGTTTAATTATTATCTGTGACTCTCTAGCTATAAAGACTAGTCTTCTTCTCCTTTCGGCTATGCCCATTATTGATCACTACTGTGGATCATCAGTCTGCAGAATAAGTGGCAGTGGAGTTTTACATTGTCGAGTTGCCAGCCCAGCACTCAACCTTCTTCAGAAGGCACATGCATGCACACGCTCACACCTAAGGACAGTTTAGAATGTCTAATCCACCTGCAGCATGTCTTGGGAATGCGGGAGGAAACCATACCACCCTGAATAAACCCACCTGAACATAGGGAGTGTAGATCATAGTGTGTGTGTTGTACCTTTAAAGCCACTGTAGCTCATGGGCATGTGCATACAAGTACTGAGTACGTGCAAGCAGAGCGCCATTTTGTATAAGCAGCTGAAGTGAAAGCATGTATGTGTTTAGCAGTCAGTCAGTTAGCAAGTTCATTTAAGTTTTATGTTCCAGTCATCCATCCTAATGTGTTTTAGTGTAATAAATATCTTAAATGAACACCCAAGCCTCATCATCTTATTTGAAGACACAAGACATGTGACATGGTGTCAGAAACTTCTTAAAACCACGAGGCACACAGTCAGAAATGGTGAAATATACAAGAGTAGCTCAAATGACTCACAAATGACTCATAAACAGGTCAGAAAATATTTCCAGGCACTTAAACTCATTTAAATGATTTTTCCCTTGATGAATATAAAGCAGAGCACTCCAAACCAATTACTGAATAAACAAAATGTTCAAAATTGCAACATATTAAAAAAAGTACTTGAAATAATTACAAAAATATTTGAAACAATATCTGAATCATATAAAAATGTTCAAAAAAGAGAAAACAACTGTATTTTTTCTCAATGTACTACTTTTTCACATTAACTAAAGCTATTCAAAGTATCTAAAGTGTGCTAGCAGTGTGTGCAGTATTACAGTTCAGTCTTTTCAAAGAGTACAGTTATTTCAAAGAGTCTGTTGTGCAGTTGAGAATAATTACAAGTACCTGGTGTGTGTTTGACACTTATTTGGCATGGCAGAAAGATTTCACAAGACCTGGTCTGCTTGTGTTTGATAATAATATTGCTGAAAATTGGAGTGTGTTTAAGCAAAAATATGATATTTTCATACAGGCTGCTTTTTCTGATAAAGACACACATACAAAAGCATTTATTCTGCTCAATTTAGCTGGTTCAAAAGCCATTGAGATAGGTTCATAGGTTCATAGGTGTGTACTAGGCTAATGGCCCTGGAGCCTTTACAAGCCTAGTCCATAGGATTACCCTGGCAACGTGCCACCCGACCTTAGTTTCCAGTGCCTCTGTCGAGTAGAGACACTGGAGTAATCCCTGGGGTGAATTTTCTATTTCCCATCCAAGATTTCTCTTGAAGACGGCCAGTGAGGTGCTCTGTTTGTCTTGTACGGGAAGTCTGTTTCATAGCATGGGCAGTCTCTGGGTTATGAACTTGTCCCTCCAGCACATTCTTTTGATTGTGGTAATGAGGTTGAGGTCTCTGGAGCATGTGGTGTGGAGGATTGAGATTTCTTTAGCTGTAGCATTTCTAACAGAGCTTGGTCAGACATGGCTTTATAAGTCAAGCAGAGATCACCTCTAAGTAGGTGATATGAGACAGAGAATAGTTAGAGTTTTTTTGAGTCTGTTCATATAGGACAAGTGTTTAAGGCCTAGGATCCTCTTTGTGAGGTACTTTTGTGGCCTCACCAGTTGTTGCAGGTGTCTAGTGAGGTACATGCCAAATATTACATTAGGTTTTTGCTTAGTATATATTTGTATAAACTTGTATGTATTTTGCTATATGAGCAAGTAGCCTTTAAGATTAGAACTGGTCGGTGTGTTGATGGTCATGTGATTTTATTGGTGGGTTATTTAAACTGAATTTTTGTGAATGTATTTTATTCAGAAGAAGTGTATGTTATATACATATGAAAGTGCTTAATTCCTGTAATAAAACAGTTTTAAACTGGTTCTGGTCATTTTCTTTTTGGATTCCAGCAGTTGGTTCAGTGTTTTTTGTCGTTTTGTTTTGCTTGGGCTGTCAGTTTCTCATGTCTTCTGTGGACAATTCGAATGTGAATGGGGCTAGACCAGTTTCCAACTTGGAAGACTTCCAGAGAAGTGTTGGGCAGCTTACCTTGTTGGTACAAGAACTTATGGAACGGTCCATTGGACCAGTAGCTGCTTCGTCTACTGCTACAGAATACCATCATACACCTGCCTGTTTAAAGAATCTTTCTTCTCATTTATCAGTGAATTTCGACAATGAACAGACAGTTAATATTAATTTAAACAACCGGGTGCGCTCTGCTATTCAATTGCAGCATGTAAGTAGTGAAACAGGCTCATACAATGAAACTTTACTTTTGAAAAGGTGTTGCTTAAATGTTGCTTAAATGTCGCAAACTACAAGTAGAAAATGCCTTTTTATCTGAATGTATTCATACTGAGAGAGTCCCTAAGGGACTTAGACTGTGAAATACCCAAATGGGTTATTAGCTGGCTCACCTTTGCACTTGGATTTGATAGAACTATTCAATAAACAAGGTGTGGAGCTGCTGAAACTACTTGAAAAGTACAATCAGATTGAAATAGACAAGCTTATGAAAGAAGCCGAAGGCCTGGACAACAAAATAAAAAAAAAGATGTGCTTTTTTTCTGTACAAGGGGCACAATACAATGCAGTTTTTGGCAGAACAGACAATGTAGTAACTGACATTCAAAAGAGAAAATGTAAAAAAACTTGACCGAGATAGAAGGAAATACCAGGAGGGGAAAGCATACCCTCAGCCAATGGGTGTGTCAGAAGGGCGGAACCAAGACAACAGAGTTTCAGAAGGGAACCCCTCATTGGAAGAAGCGGAGCATATAGAGAACCAAGAGGAAGGGGCGGCCCCTTTAGATGCAGCTCCTCCCAGGAGATCAGAGAGGCTCAGGAACCAGAACAGGAACCATTTTGGGAATGAGTGGAACTTTCACCAACAGAATCAGAACCAGCACACATGGAACAGAAGGTGAGTCAGAGGGAGATATGAGAGGCAGAATTCATATTACAAGCATCCACAGAACTATTAAATAACTTTGGAACAGCAAGTACTGTGCATAAGGCGTTGCCTAACATTTTAACTAATGCCAATGGTGAATACAAAGTATATAACTTTACAGATATTACATTCAATGAAAATATAGTGAGTCAGTTGAGTAAAGGGCTTACTTTTGTCCCTACAGCACATGCTAGAATTGAGACTTTAATGGTGGACTTAAAACTGTTCTTAAGAAAGCTCAATTACAAACTGTTATTTAATGGTGTCGACAACAATCACATTAGTAATATTCTAAGAAGTAGCGTTTTTAATCCTGTTTTATCTACACCCCTGGTTATTTTTGAGAAGCTATGTGAATTTAATTTCAGGACATTGCTAAGGGGTAAAAATGTTCACATGAGTGAAACTAATTTGACCATTCCTGAACAATGCTTACTAGAAGAACTTATGCAAAACAAAATGATTAGAGTCATGAAGCCAGATAAAGGGGGAGGGATAGCGATTATGAATAAACGGGATTATCTTAACAAAATGTTTGAACATGTACTAGATGAAGATTTTTATGAGCAAGTATCTTTGAATTATATTAATTCATGTTATTCTAGAATTATATTTATTTTGTTAGACATGTTAGAACAAGAAGAAATTTCTAGAGAAGTGTATGAATTCTTAGAAGTTAAATTCCCTGTGGTCCCCTCCACTTTTTGGGATCCCAAAAATACATAAATGTTTGTGGGACCCTCCTTTGAGACCTATAGTGAGTGCTAGAACTTCTATCACTCACCCCATGGCTGTATACATAGACAAAAAAGTAAAATTGTTGGTATCCGGTTACCCCCATGTTATGAAAGATTCTTGGGATTTTTTGGAAAAATTGAGAAAAATTAAATACAGTACTAGTTTAGCGTTCGTTACTATAGCTATAGTAAACTTGTTTAATGTTATCCCCCAAGATGTTGGAAAAGAAATGTTTCATGATTTTATCCACGAATCTGGTCATTTTAATGCTAACGAAATTAATGTGCTTGATGCACTGTTAGACATGGTCTTGAAATATAATTTTATTCACTTGGATGGGCAATTTTTTCAACAAAAAAGAGGGGTTGCCATGGGTGCAATCTGCGCCACAGTGTTTGCAAACATAGTACTACTTCAATGGGAAAAGCAGTTTATATTTAACAACACAAATGTTCCACCTTATTATTTATATGTGAGGTTTTTGGATGCATTTTTATTGCTTGGGATGCTAGTAAAGTAGACACTGATAGATTTTTGGAATATTTACATTCCACTACCTCTTACTTAAAGTTTACATACCATTATAGTATAGTAAGCATTAACTATCTGGATGTGTTTATTTACAAGGATGACATGGCTAAAAGTATACAGAGCACAGTGTTTAGCAAAGCAACATACTCTAATAGCCTTTTGCACTACAGTAGTTGTCACCCGATGCACCAAAAGAGAGGAATTATTAAGGGGCAATATATAAGGTTAGCCCGTATGATTTCTAGTGAAGAAATGTTTCTCAAAGAATGTGTAAATTTGAAAGGGATGTTTACAACTAGGTTACCCCCCAGATTTAGTTGATTTAATATGGAGGGAAGTTCTTCAGAAGAGACAGCAGAAGGAGGTAATTCCCATTTTGTTAGATAAAAAAACTTTGGTTTATCAGAGAGAAACAAATGGTGGGAATAATTGTTAATTTATTACCACTTTCACTGAAGAATATGGCTACATTTGGAATATTATCGACCAAAATTGGCTTGTTTTTGAAGCATTTGAAGAGATATCTGACATTTTGGGAACCAAACAAGTATTTGTCACTAGAAAGCTTTAGTGGAAAGGCTCACCCAGACTCTGCTACACTTTGCTGTGAAGGAAAGGTTGGTTTGCTTTTTATTTGTTGTATTTTGTATTAGTTTATTGTCTTTTTATATTTTGAGTGCTGGTATTTGTTTTCTTTACCTTGTGTTTTGCTTGTGTTCTGCATTTAACTGCATATTAAAACTTCAAAAGACACCACAGCTCTGTCTCTTGTGAGTCAGGCAGAAATTAGAACTGATCAATTAAGGACTCATACATAAGATAGAAGAGGTCACTTAAGGTTAATCATTTGTGAACTGAGGGGATGTTGCTAGGAACTAAACCTTCTATTTAAGGGGTAAAATAAAACATTTCAGAGCTTTATTGGAAAGGCTCACCCAGACTCTACTACACTTTGCTGTGAGGGAAAGGTTGGTTTGCTTTTTATTTGTTGTATTTTGTATTAGTTTATTGCCTTTTTATATTTTGAGTGCTGTGATTTGTTTTCTTTACCTTGAGTTTTGCTTGTGTTCTGCTTTTAACTGCATATTAAAACTTCAAAAGACACCACAGCTCTGTTTCTTGTGAGTCAGGCAGAAATTAGAACTGATCAATTAAGGACTCATACATGAGATAGAAGAGGTCACTTAAAGTTAACCATTTGTGAACTGGGGGTGGAGCTAGGAACTAAACCTTCTATTTAAGGGGTAAAATAAAACATTTCAAAGCTTTATTAGAAAGGCTCACCCAGACTCTGCTACACTTTGCTGTGAGGGAAAGGTTGGTTTGCTTTTTATTTGTTGTATTTTGTATTAGTTTATTGCCTTTTTATATTTTGAATGCTGTGGTTTGTTTTCTTTACCTTGTGTTTTGCTTGTGTTCTGCTTTTAACTGCATATTAAAACTTCAAAAGACACCACAGCTCTGTCTCTTGTGAGTCAGGCAGGAATTAGAACTGATCAATTAAGGACTCATACATAAGATGGAAGAGGTCACTTAAGATTAATCATTTATGAACTAAGGGGGTGGAGCTAGGAACTAAACCTTCTATTTAAGGGGTAAAATAAAACATTTCAGAGCATTATTGGAAAGGCTCACCCAGACTCTGCTACACTTTCCAATGAGGGAAAGGTTGGTTTGCTTTTTATTTGTTGCATTTTGTATTAGTTTATTGCCTTTTTATATTTTGAGTGCTGTGATTTGTTTTCTTTACCTTGTGTTTTGCTTGTGTTCTGCTTTTAACTGCATATTAAAACTTCAAAAGACACCACAGCTCTGTCTCTTGTGAGTCAGGCAGAAATTTTTCCCACCCCCCACCCTGTCACTGTTGTGTTCTTAAATACCACTGTCTTTCTAGTTGCCTGCCTCTTATGTTAATTTGACCACATATCTCATTTCCTCTCTGCTTTCACTGGCTTGAGTGAGTAAGCACAAAATTATCATTTTGTGAAATCACTCCCCTTCAACTATTTAAATTTATTGGTCATTCTACTCTATTCCATAGTACCGGAATATAAAAGTGATCACCCCCTTTGAATCTATCTTGCTGTTTTAAAAATAGTGACTCTCCACTAAAAATTAACTTTTTAGACAGGTAAAACTTAAGTTACTACTTTCATATCTAACTTCTCTAGTGCACACTGCAGTGTTTAGGATAAACCATTTTTTTTCATCTTACCTTTAAGCATCCCTGTGACTAGCACTTGCTCTAATACCTGCTGGAAAGCACTAGGAAGCCTTAAACTGATACAATCACTCAACTCTCCTTATTAATAAGGATAAATTAATCATAGGCACTAAAAAGACTATAACTGCAAAGTACCTTGTTAAGGTAAGGGAAAATAGCTCCTGTACTTTTCAAAAGAAAGCTCCAAACCAGGCATGTCCAAGGGTCAGCTTCTGTTGATTTCTCCTGTCCACCTGGTGAATCTGGGCATACTGGGGCAATACAGCAATTGCCTCATGTACACAGACAACCCTCTCCTCCTACCACCCAACACTACAACCTGTGAGAGATGCACTTACATAGCAAAACTGGAAGCAAAGCTCATTCCACCCAAGATTGTGCTAGACAGTCAAGAGGAGAAGGTTAACAGCCATACTACACCTCAAGCAACACATAGCCCTTCTAAGCTCACACCACCAACACACACACACATAGCAACACTAAATCCACATATGTGGAGGCCCTTAACTGTAACCTGCCCAAGCAACAAGGACCTCTGAAGCTGAAATGCAAACAAACACCAATCACAACCAAAGTGTCACATAGCTCACAACACCAGTGTGTCACCCTGCAACAGCCCCTAAGGCAAGACAACGTACATAACACTTTAGTCATAGGTGACTCTATAGTCAGGCACACTGATGTCCCACTCACCAGGCTGAACAAGGAGAAAATTACAGTGAGCTGCCTGTCAGGTGCCAGGATCTGCCACATAACTCATGCACTATAGTCACTCAAAAACAAGTACAAATATGACTGTCATTTTCCATGTTGGAGTGAATAACTTGCGATGTACCTCCCTGGACTACATGAAAAGAGAAATGGAAGAGCTCTCGGATGATGTGGCCCAGGCAGGTATGACCCTAGCCCTGAGTAGCATCCTGCCTTCACCCAGAATGATACCACAATATAAGGACAAAATGATTGACTTCAACAATTGGCTAAGCTTCTGGTGTCATTCAAAGGGGATCCAGTATCTGTCTGCCTGGGATGACATGATCGACAGACCACGATACTTTGCCAGAGATGGTCTGCACCTGTTGCCCCTGGGATTCAGGTTACTGGCTAAGGCTCTTGCCACCCCTATAGTGCCTTTTTTAGGCAAAGTTCAAAGGACAAAACCACCACCATAACAGGTACAAGCATGCAAAATCTGAAGGTAATGCTACTCAATGCTAGAAGTCTAAACTTCAAAATGCACTCTCTCAAGGCACTCCTAAAAATGGAGAACATCGATATCTGTGCAGTAACTGAGACCTGGTTCAAGGCTCCAGAAAGCACTCTGCAATACCAGGCTACAACTCTTACCACACTTTTTGGCCACCAAACCAGGATCGAAACACTAAAGGTGGAGGAGTGTCCATATTCACCAAGGATATTCACACCACCAGGTTAGTTGCCCAACACAATGTGTCTGAAATTCTCCAGGTGCAACTAACACTAAGTAAGACTACAATCCAAATTGTAGCTTGCTACAGATCCCCCACCATGCCCCAAGATTCTCACTACACCTTTCTAAACATACTGGAAAATATTAATATACAACTAAACACCCTAATACTGGGTGATTTCAACTACCCTGCCATTAACTGGGAGAACTACTCGTGTACCAACACCTTTGCCCAACGGTTCTTGGAATTCATAAATTCCAATGCCCTGGATCAACTAATCCATAGTCCCACCAGGGGCTCCAATATCCTAGACCTGGTCATTACCAACATGGGAAATCGATGCTCCACACCTATGGTCACCCCCTCGTTGGTCAGGTCAGACCATAAGCTAATCACCCTTAACATCCACATCCCACCCCCACCACCCAGTAAGGAAACCTACATAAAAAAAACTTCTCCAAAGCCAACTTCAAGCTACTCAAGTCAGAAGTTACAAACTTCATGACACCTATGCAGACGGGAACTGAAGGTTCGACTGCTGAGTCCTACACTAAGGCACTGTACGAGCACATCCACTCATGCATGAATTGTGCCATCCCAAATAGAACCAAGATACTCTCCTCCAAAAATAGGAAGCCAATCTGGTGGTCCCTTGCCATAAACAAACTTTACAACAAAAGGAAGAAAGTGTTGCAGAAAAGAGGAAAATCCCAGGATGCAAAAAACTCCCTTACCAGCCTCAGTAAGAAGCTGAGATCCCTCATAAAATCCTCCAAAGCTAGTTACGAAAATAAAATTGCCAAAGATTCCAAAGACAACCACAAGGCATTCTATAACTATGTCAAGAATCTAAATGGCAATGCTCAGATCTGCTCTGAGCTACAACAGAATGGCATTAAATATACTGATCCCAAGGATATTGCCAATATCCTGGCAGATCGATTCAGTGCCAACTTCACCCCCCTCTCACCCCCTAAATGGCCCATCTCAATACCGGAAGATTGCAAAATTCCAGTAATAATGACCACACAGGTAAAAAAACGCACTCTCCAAAGCTAAGAATACAGGATCCATGGGACCAGATGACATCCCGGGCTGTGTACTACATGAACTACAAAATGAACTGGCACCTCACCTAAATGTCATGTTTAATCATACCCTCACCTCAGGCTTTGTGCCCACTGAGTGGCGCACAGCTACAGTTATCCCAATCCACAAGGGGGGGATCCACATTGGATCCCAGGAACTACTGCCCCATCAGTCTGATGAGCCTGATCTGCAAGACCATGGAATGTATTATCATGGAACTTATAAACAAAGACATTGGCAACCTTAAAACACTGGACCCCCACCCAGTTTGGGTTTGTGAAGGGCCGATCTTATCTCCTGAACCTGATTGACTTCTTCAAATCAGTCTCCAGAGCCGTGGACAAGGGTAAGGCAGTCCACACAGCCTATCTGGACCTTGCCAAGGCCTTTGACACCATCCCCCACTCTGAAATCATAGATAAACTTACTAAGCTGGGCATTAATCCCTACATCACTCGATGGGTTGCCAACTGGCTTACTGACAGAACCCACACTGTAAAAGTAGCTGACTCCAAATCCAGCTCCAGACAAGTGACAAGTGGAGTACTTCAGGGTTCAGTCCTGGGACCTCTCTAGTTTGGCATCTATATCTCTGAAGTACAGGCCAACACTAAGGGACTCTGTCTAACAAAGTTCGCAGATGACTGCAAACTGGGAGCCATTATTGAATCCCCAAATGATGTGGATACTCTACAAAAGAGCCTTACAGAAACAGATGCTTGGTGCCAGAGCCATGGGCTCAAGCTCAATGCCAAGAAATGTATAGTTATCCCCTTTGGGAAAAAACATGTACCCGTGAATTACCACATAGGTGGCAGTACACTTAACACCAAAAGTGTGATAAGAGATTTAAGGACACAGGTGGACAGTGGTCTCACTTTCAATAAACACATTGCCACAACAGTCAGGAAATCCTTCTATGTGGCACACCTCATCACTAAGGGCTTTTCATCCAGAAAAAAGGAGGTCATTGTCCCACTGTACTCATCCCTCATTAGACCCATTATAGAATACAACACCCCATTTGGTATGTACCTCTCAAGACATCTGCAACAACTGGAAAGGCCGCAGAAATACCTCACTAAAAGAATCACAGGCCTAAAGCAGATGCCCTATGCTGACCGCCTTAAAAAACTCCAGCTATACTCTGTCGCATATCGTCTACTCAGAGGCGATCTTTGCTTAACATACAAGGCCATGTCAAACCCAGAGCTGTTGGACATGCTACACTTAAAGAAATCCCAATCCCTCAGAGCCACATGCTCCAGAGATCTAAACTTTGTCATCACAATAAACAAAACATGCTGGAGGGATAGGTTCCTGACCCAGAGACTCCCCAGATTCTGGAATAGACTGTCCATATATGTCAAGCAGAGTGCCTCTTTGGCCCTCTTCAAAAGGAACCTTGATGATTGGATGCAAGAAAGGAAATTCACCCCGGGGATCACATCAGTCGCCCTGCTAGACAGGGGTCCAGGGAAGTAAATAGTGTGGGAAGAAATAGCCAGGGAATTGTTATGGCTAGGCTTGTATAGGCCTTAGGGCCGATAGCCTAGTACCAACCTATGAACCTATAAAAAGCCAAATGCATTAAGAACTTGTTAGAATCAGATGACAAGATATATACCACCATTAGTGAAAGGACTTGGGGTACTTATAAATGTGGTGTGTGCAATTTGTGCCAGTACATTTTAGAGAAACATGAGGTGCTTATTAATGGTATGAAAGTAAGGACATGCTTTTTTTTGTAATTGTAAATCAATGAGAGTGATTTATGTGACTTTGTGTAAAATGTGCCCAAGTTTTTATGTTGGGAAAACCATTCATAGTTTTAAAGAACGTATTTATGAACACATTTATGACATCAAGCAGAGGAGAATTACTAATGCATTGTATTGTCATGTAGAAAAACATCCAGACCATGTTTTTTTATTTTTTTGGTATCGACACCATACAGAGGAATTTACTGGGGGGGACCATAGAGTGACATGGTAGAACAGAGGGAGTTGCATTGGCAACTGAAATTAAACGCCACCTCACCCCCAGGTTTGAATGAGTCTTTATCCATAACTTGTGTTTTAGGACTTATGTCTCACTATATTTAATTTGTTATTATGTAGTACATATTAGGGAAATGTTACGTTAGGTTTTTTCTTAGTATATATTTGTATAGACTTTTATGTATTTTACTATATGAGCAAGTAGCCTTTAAGATTAGAATTTGTAGGTGTCTTGATGGGTCATGTGATTTTTATCGGTAGGTTCTTTAAACTGAATTTTTGTGAATGTTTTATATTCTGAAGACATGTATGTTATATACACATGAAAGTGCATAATTCCTGTAATAAAACAGTTGTGAACTGGTTCTGGTCATTTTCTGTTTGGATTCCAGCAGTTGGTTCAGTGTTTTTTGTCGTTTTGTGTTAAATGGGGCATTGTACTTGATGACTGGCCTAAAAGGGAAGAGGGAGACAATGGCCTCTTTCTTCCTGGATGCAAAACCCTTAGTAATGTGATGTGCCACATAGAAGGACTTTCTGACCACAGTTGCAGTGTGGTAATCAAAAGAGAGGCTGCTGTCAACCTGTGTTCCCAGATCTCTTATAATGCCTTCTGTGTTCAGTGGACTACCATCGATGTAGTAGCTCATGGAAACTGGGTTTTTCCCAAAAGGGATAACAACACACTTTTTGGCATTGAGCTTAAGGCCATGGTTCTGATACCAGTCGTTGGTATCAGTGAGGCCTTTCTGTAGGATGTCAGCATCACTTGGGGAGTTAATAATGGCTCCCAACTTGCAATTCTCTGCGAACTTTGTCAGCCAGAGTCCCTTCATGTTGGACTGGACTTCTGAGAAGTAGATACCAAACAGGAGAGGACCCAGAACTGATCCCTGTGGGACTCCACTCGTGACTGGTCGGCAGTCTGATTTGGAGTCAACTACTTTCACACTGTGGGTTCTATCTTTGAGCCAGTTTGAAACCCACCTAGTGATATAAGAGTTGATGCCTAGCTTAGTGAGTTTTTCTATGATTCCTGGCGTTTATATCACATTATCAAAAGATGAAAATAGCGAACACTATTTCATCGAACCTAAAATATCTAAACCACATAATATCAAACATTCAGAACAGCGAATTCTTTCCTTGGAAAAAAAATCGCTATTCCGAAACACATACACACAACACAAGCACACCTAAAAAACATCAAGACACACACATACACTTATAATCCTACAGCTAACCCTACACTAAACTATATATATATATATATATATATATATATATATATATATATATATATATATATACAGATATACTACTATCTATCCACTTACCTTAACCCAAACCCTAACCCTAAGGTCCGTTACTATCGCACACTCACCTAACCCGTGCCCTAACCCTAACTCACCTAACCCGCGCCCTAATTCTAACAACCACACAATTGCACACTTACCTGAACCCGACCCATAAATCTCCACCATAGCGCTGAAAATAGCAAAGCCACAGAACCAGCCAACTGAATTCTTTCCCTAGGAAAGAATTTGGTGTTCTGCAGCTTCACTATTTTTAGTGTTCGATTAAAATGGGTCAATATTAGAACATTCAAAGTTTTAAAACTTCGATGTTCTGATATAGATGCGATTCCCGAGTGGAGAATGGTATCAAAGGACTTGGTCAGATCAAGGTAGGATGTATAAACCACCTTGCCTTCATCTACAGCTCCGGTGACTGACTCAAAGAAGTTGACCAAGTTCAGCAGGCATGATCTACTCTTTACAAAACCAAACTGTGTGGGATCCAGAGTTTGGAGATTCTTGTTATTCTTGTTTATTAGGTCCATGATGATGCATTCCATGGCTAGTCAGGCTAATGGGGCGATAGTTCCCAGGGTATGTATTCACTCCTCCTTTGTGGAGAGGGATGACTATAGCAGTGTGCCATTCAGTAGGGGCAAAGCCTGAGGTGAGGCTGTGATTGAACAGGGCACACAAGTGAGGTGCCAGCTCACACTGTAGTTCATGTAGAACACAGCCAGGGACATTGTCAGGTCTCATAGAAGCTGTATTCTTGGCCTTGGACAGTGTTGTTTTAACCTGTGCAGCAGTAATACTGGGTGCTTGGCAATCTACTGGTACTGTGATTGGTCCTATGGGGGGAGAGAGGGGAAAAGTTGTTACCAAATCTGTTGGCCAGTATATTGGCAATATCTGTTGGCTCGGTATAGGAGGTACCATTGTGCAGTATCTCAGAGCAAATCTGAGTATTGCCGTGGAGGTTCTTTACATAACTATAGAAGGCTTTGTGGATGTCTTTACTATCTGCTGCAATTCTGTTTTCATAGCTAACTTTAGAGGATTTAATGAGGGATCTCAACTTTTTGTTGAGGCTGATAAGGGAGTTTTTCACCGTATTCCGCATCAGTTTCCTCCTCCTGTTGTAAAGTTTGTTTATGGCATGGGGACCACCAGATTGGCTTCCTTTTTTTGGAGGAGAACATTTTGGTTCTATTGGGTATAGGGAGATGCATGCATTTGTGTATGTGCTTGTACACTGCATTGGTGTATGATTCGGTGGTCATGCAACTATTCTCCATTTGCATGGGTGCCATGAAGTTAGCCACCTCTGTTCTTAGGAGCCCAAAGTTAGCTTTGGAGAAGTTTTTCATGGTGGTTACCTTTGCGGGGGGAATGTGGATTTCTAAGGTGATTAGTTTGTGGTGGGATCTAACCAGGGAGGAGTTGACTATTGGTGTAGAGCAACAGTCACCCATATTAGTAATGACCAGGTCACTGATGTTGCTACCTCTAGTGGGGGTAAGAATGAGCTGGTCCAGGACATTGGAATTAATGAATTCCAGGAAACATTGGGCAAGTGTATTGGTACATGAGTAGTTTTCCCAGTTAATGGAGGGGTAGTTGAAGTCACCCAGTATGAGTATGTTAGGTTGGACCCTACTATTCTCCAGGTGCTTAGGAACATGGAGTGAGTGTCTTGGGACATGGTTGGGGACTTGTAACAGGCTACGACCTGAATCACTGTCTTACCCAATGTTAGCTGCAACTGAAGTATTTCTGATGCATTATGTTGGACTACCAGTCTGGAGGTGTGCACATCCTTTATGAATATGGGAACACCACCACCTTTGGAGCTCAGTCCAAGTTCTGGGGCCAAATGGTGTGGAATGAGTTATAGCCTGGTAGTGCAGGGGTGCTTTCTGCTGCCTTGAACCAGGTCTCTGTTACAGCACAAATGTTGATGTTCTCCATTTTAAGGAGTGCTTTGTGTGAGTGCATTTTGAGATTTAGATTTCTAGCATTGAGCAGCATGACCCTCAGATTGCATTTGTTTGTAAATGTTATGGTGGTAATTGGGTCTTTGGAACACCGCCTAAAAAAAAGGCACTATAGGGATGGCCAGTATCCGTAAGCCCAGGGGTGACAGATGCAGGCCATCTCTGGCAAAGCATCGAGGTCTGTCAATCATGTCATCCCAGGCAGGCAAATACTGGATCCCCTTAGAATGACACCAGAAATGTGTTGAAATCAATCATTTTTTGCATGTACTGTGGTATAATTCTGGGTTATGGTAGGATGCTGCTCAGGGCTAGGGTCATACCAGCCTGGGCTACATAATCCGAGTGCTCTTCCATGTCTCTTTTCATGTAGTCCAGGGAGATATGCCTCAGATCATTCACACCCACATGTACAATGACAGAGCCATATTTGTACCTGTTGTTGAGGGACCTGAGTGCATGCATTCTATGGTGGATCCTGGCACCTGACAGGTGGCTGACTATTACTTTCTCCTTATTTAACCTAGTGAGTGGGACATCAGTGTGCCTCACTATTGAGTCACCTATGACTAGTGTGTTGGGCATGTTGTTCTGCCTTAGGGGCTTTGGTTGTGTGGCACACTGTTTAGAAGAGTTATGTGTCTCGTGATTAGTGTTGTGTTGTAGTGGTCGAGTGCATTTCTGCCTTGGAGGTCTCTGCTGTTTGGGTAAATTTTTATTGAGAGCTTCCACGAAGGTGGGTGTGTGGTTTGTGTTTTTATGTGAATGCAGTGCTGATGTGTGTTCTGGAGGACTATGTGTTCCATGTGGTGTGGTGCAAGTGTTGACCTTCTCCTCTTGACCAGCTATTCCGATCTTGGCTGGAGAGTGCGTCACTTCCAATTTGTATATATATAAGTGCATCTCTCGCAAGTCTGAGTGTTGGAAGGTCAGAGGAGAGGGTTGTCAGTATACATGAGACAGTTGCTACATTGCCTCAGGATGTCCAAGTTCACCAGTTAAACAGGAGAAAGCAGAGGGAACTGACCTTTAGATATTCCTGGAGGGGTGGGCATTAATAATAAGTACTGGTGCTGTTTCCTTGTAGAACGTTTAGTGCTGGTAGCACTTTGTGTGCTCCAATAATTGCTACAAGAAGTCTGGTATGGTAAAGTGCTAGACTAATAAGTTAATAAAAGTGCAGGAGAGGAGAAAACGAGCAGATCTAAGGGAACAATTGAAGAACAGACTTTGGCACCACTCAGAAGCTTACAAACAGTCCTGGATACAGCAACTCTGTATCTGGACTAGACTAGTTACAGGAAAGGCAGGAAACAAGCACAACATGGGCTTTAAAACCAGAAAGTTGAAAGAGATGGAAAAATTCCCAAACAGCCAATAAACTACAAATTCTGGGCCAGAAACCACTCCTCTTCAGGTAGATAGACTACCCAGTGCTTACCACTCCCACTGATAAGCTAGAAGGCTTCCCTCCAACACAGAAAGGCTGGGGGGGGCTCAGAAGCTTACATACAGTCCTGGATACAGAAAATCTGTATCTGGACTAGACTAGTTACAGGAAAGGTGGGAAAAGTGCAAACACAGACTTTTAGACCAGAAAGTTGAAGGATATGGAAAAAACTGCCCAAAAGGCCAATACACTACAAATTCTGGGCCAGAAACCACTCCCCTTGGGGTAGGTAGACTACCTAGTGCTTACCACTCCCACTGACAAACTAGAAGGTTTCCCTCAACACAGAAAGGCTTGGGGGCTCAGAAACTTACAAATAGTCCTGGATACAGCAAATCTGTAAATGGACTAGACTAGTTACAGGAAAGGCAGGAAACAAGCTCAGAATTATTATTATTTTTTTTTTGTTACAGAAAAGCAGATAAAACAGCACTAAAAACAATTCAAGTGTAGTGCAAGCTAGCACACTTGAGTGTGTAGCAATATTAAAGCAATTTATTCAAACTGTATTCTGAATTCAATTTTTGTTTAATTCAACCCTGAACATTTAAAAGTGCCAAAAATATACTTATCAGCTAAGAAGCACACTCAGTCAGAATACAAAGTAAAGCGGAAAGGTAGAAAGGAGAAACAGAAGATAATTCAAGGTTAAGGGCCTAAGTGGGTTGGCCTACTCAAATGTTCTCTCTGTATTAGGTAGAATGAGCTAATGACACTAGACTGGGATAGAGCTGAACAGATGGGAAAGGTAGGAGTGTCTGAAATCTAAATATGATCTCACTGTACCCAGTTGAGTGAGCAATTGAGATGGACCCAGGAGGAGTGTTCAAACACAAATTTACAGGAGGGGTGGGCAATTCCAAAGCCACCAAGATTAATACCACAACAAGAACAGGGAGTGAGGGTGGGAAACTAACTGCAGAGAGACAGAGAGATCACAATATTCATTGAAGTAAATAAATACACAGAAAAATAAAATGCAGTACTATCTTATAACACTGCAAGTTTGTACTTATCTCAGCTTGTAATAAAGTTGATGTAGGTATACAGCAGCTAACCAAACAACTCAAATATTCAGCTATTCAGCAGAAAAAAATCTATAGAACTTTCATTTGTGTATGTACCCACTGTTTATGCAGAGGAGGGGAAGATCGCCATATTGTGGTACAGGCTGAAAAGCGGGAAGACCCTGGGTGCTCAAAATGTAAATTTAGAGAAACATGGAACCCTCAAATGAATATTACAATGGAAAAGTATATATTTTACACAAGAAATAGAAATCAAAAGCCTGGTGAAACTTTTGCAGCATATATAAAACTGACTTGAGAAACAAGGCAAAAACATGCAGATTTGGTGATCTGAGAGAGATAAAAGACAAGTTTTTGTGTGTTGTTAATAATGATGCAGTGAGAAAGATTTTGCTTCAAGACAGTGATTTAACTTTAAGCAAAACCATAGAGATTTGTCAGATATATGAGCTTACAAAAAAGCACATGAATATGCTTACAAATGAGAATAACATGCTTGCAGCTTCTTCCAGCATGAATGTTGATAGTATGCAGCACGAGGCTAAGAGATATAGGCCAAAAGGTGTGGCTCCCACAATGAAACCCAGGGCAGCTTTAGTAAAACCCAGAGCACACACAACAAAACTAAGGGGTGATTTAGCAAAACCCATGGTAAACCTCATAGTCAACTGTCGGAATTGTGGAGGCAGTCAGGGACCTAGACAAGAAAAGTGCTTAGCTTTTGGTCAGCAATGCCACAGATATAAAAAGTAGAATTATTTCAGAAAGCTTTGTAAATCTAAAGAGGCACATTGTTTTATTAAGAAAGAGCATTCCAAGAAACAAGTTGATCAAGAAGCCGCAAACTGACTTTTTATGTTGATGGTGTCTCTGTGCTTGAGGAAAAGGTTAATGTAGTAGATTTGTTGGCAAAGAGCGAAGTATTTTGTACTGTACTGATTAATGGGAGATCTGTAGAGCTGAAACTTGATACTGGTTCAAAGTGCAATGTTATGTCAGTAGAAATGTTTGCTAAGGTAAAAGCTGGTGAAAAACTTGATTTGGCAAAGTGTGTGAAGCTTCTTGTTTATGGTGGTGAAGAGATTCAAACCAAAGGCTGAGTAGTGCTTTCATGATATTCTCCTGGGAACAGCCATGACTTGCAGTTTTACATAGTCAAAAGACATGTGCAGTCATTGTTAGGCCTCAAAGATAGTTTGAAAATGGGACTGATTTAATTTAATAAGGAAGCCCTCTATGTAAATATCAACAACAACAAAGGTTTTACACAGAATATTTTTCTGAATATGCTGAAGTTTTCAGAGATGGGCTTGGCAAACTCTCAGTTGTGTACTCCATGCAGTTAGACCACTAGGTAAGCCCAGTTGTCAGAACAGCATGGAAGGTTCTAGTAGCAATGCAAGGCAAAGTAAAAGCAGAGCTAGACAGAATGACACATTCAGGAGTAATTTTTCCAGTAGAAGAATCAACTGAATGGGTATCCTCCATGGTAGTAGCTCATAAGAAAAGCTCAGATGACATTTGAATATGAATTGATCCAAGAGAGTTGAACAAAGCACTGAAACGACCTCATCATCCAATGCGCACAGTTGAAGAAGTTGCTTCTGTCTTTCCAAATGCCACTGTTTTTTCTGTCTTAGATGCAAAAATTTCATTTTGGTAGATTATACTTGATCGGAAATCTTCCTTGTTAACCACTTTCAGTACACCATTTGGAAGGTATAGATTTTTGAGAATGCCATTTGGCATAAATTCTGCCAGTGAAATCTTCCAACGTGCGATGGAGCAAATTTTTTCTGGTTATCCATGTGCTCTTATAGTAGATGATATTCTTGTAGGAGGCAATGGTGAAGTCGAACATGATAGAAATGTTCTATATCATGTTCGTAAATCTCAAACTGAATCCTCAGAAATGTAAATTCAAACTAAAAGAAGTTACTTATGTGAGTCATTTGTTTACCAGTTCAGGCTTGCAACCAGATCCGTCCAAGCAAGCTGCACTTCTTGAGATGCCAGCTCCAAACAATGCTACATGTTTACAATGTTTTCTTAGCATGGTCTACTATTTAGGCTGACATGCAAAAATGCAACTTGGTCCTGTTTGGAACAACACCAAACAGCATTTGATGTCCTGAAACAGAAAATTGCCGGTCCACCCACTTTGAGATTTTATGATGTTCACAAACCTGTAAATCTTTCAAGTGATGCTTCAAAATATGGCCTTGGTGCAGTAATTCTTCAAGAGGGCAGACCAGTAGCCAATGCATCTCAAGCTCTAACTCAAACTGAGATGCAGTATGCGCAAATTGAAAAAAGAACTTTTGGCAATAGTGCTTGTGTGTTCAAAGTTCACTGATTATATTTATGGCCAACCTATCCAGATTGAAACTGATCACCAACTTCTGGTTACTATTTTGAGAAAACCAATGCACACAGCTCCAGCTAGATTGCAGTGCATGATGTTAAAACTGCAAAAGTATAATTTCAATATGGTTTAAACAGAAGACAAACTTCTGTATCTTGCTGATACTTTATCCAGATCGCTCAGACAAACTAATGACCAGCATGGCAAAGAAAAAGCTGATTTTGAAGTTATGGAAGTGAGAAATTTTTCTTCCACATGTGTTGATGAGCTTAGAAATCACACAGCTTCTGATCTAATTCTCCAGAAGCTGAACCATTTTATCGGTTACAGATGGCCAGCAAAATGATCTTGTTTACCACTAGACATGAAGCAGTATTTTCCTTATTGAGACAAGATTTTGATGGAAGATGGTATCATCATGAAAGGTCCAAAAGTGGTAATTCCAAAATCCTTGCAACATGAGTATATTACAATCTTGCATCGAAGTCACCCAGGAACTGATTCTGCTAAAACAAGGACTAGTATTTTGGCCTTCTGTGTCAAAAGATATTGAGAAGGAAATCTCAGCTTGTTCAATCTGTAATAGTACTAAACCACACCAACAAAAATAACCACTTCAGCTGAACCAGATTCCTGAGCTACCTTGGTCGACAGTAGCCACAGATATTTTCAAATGGAATGGTCAACATTATTTGGTATTAGTTGACTCTTATTCAGATTGGTTTGAGATTGACCTACTTCCTAAACTAACTTCCAGTACTGTCAATTTGAAATTGAAGACATTTTTCTGTCTATGGTAGTATGCACAAAGTCATTTCTGACAATGGTGCACACTTTACAAGTCAGCAGTTCAAAAGATTGGCTGAGACATGGGACTTTGTGGATACTCAGGACTACCAGTAACATGAACAATCTAATGGCTTAGCTGAATGTGCAGTTTGAAGTGCAAAACAGTTGTTGGAGAAATCCAAAAGAGACAAAACTGATAATTTTTCTCACATTTATTGCCGGTGTCTGAGCCAGTGTTACACCATCTTGTCTGTAATTGAGACTCTAATTCTCAGAGTATGATATCAAATGTTCCTGTTCCAGAGAACATTTCATCTTCTGTTTCTGTTCCTGAAAGTGTCCCTGAAGTTCCTAATGAAGAGCGTTCCCCAGTAGCTGTCCCTTTTGCTAAACACAGTACTGATTCTTATACAACAAGGTCAGGTTGTATCTCAAGACCTAATCCTAGATACACAACAGCCTGGACATGATTGCTATTGTTTATGTGTTTATATAATTTTTATGTGTATCTGATTGTCATTTTTCATTTGCATGACAAAATTATCAATGAGGGAAGATGTAGATCATAGTGTGTTTGTTGTACCTTTAAAGCCACTGTAGTTTGTGGGCACATGCTTATAAGTGGTGAGCAAATGCAAGCAGAGTGCCATTTTGTATAAGCAGCCAGAGTGAATGCATGTATGTGTGTAGCAGTCAGTCAGTTAGCTAGTTCATTTAAGTTTTATGTTCCAGTCATCCATCCTGATGTGTTTGTGTGTAATAAACATCTTAAATAAACACCCAAGCCTCATCGTCTTATTTGAATACACAAGACAAGAGACAGGGAAGACATGAAGACTCTGCACAGAAGGCACCCCAGCCAAGAACTGAACGAGAGACCCTCTTGCTGTGAGTTGTCAACAGTAACTACTGCCCACTGTGCCACCCAGCTATAAAGAGTAATCTGCTGGAGTTTTTCAACTGTTAAATGCTATTCATCATCATTGTAACATTGTGTAGACATTGTAACACTGTGTATACATTGTAACAGTGTGTATACATTGTAACATTGTGTATACATTGTAACACTGTGTATACATTGTAGCATTGTGTATACATTGTAACATTGTGTATACATTGGAAAACTGTGTATACATTGTAACATTGTGTATACATTGTAACACTGTGTATACATTGTAATACTGTGTATACATTGTAACATCCTGTGTACAACTTTAATAACACATTTATATGCATGTGCTTACTTGTGTGAGTAAATCTCAATATTATAATTGATAAACTACACTTATGTAAAAGTAGCACATTACTTTAGTTAGTAACTAGTAATAGTAATATATTACTTTTTAGAAAAGTAATAAGTAATAGTAATATATTACTTTCACTAAAAAATAACTAGTAATAGTAACTTATTACTTTTGTAAGTAACTAGCATGACACTGCTAGTAAACAAATTCAGTCCAAATTTCACTCCTGAAACAGCTATACAAAGCTTACATACTATCATAGCACAAAGTAGAATACTAGGCTATTGGCCTGAGGGGTCTTTTTAAGCCTAGACATGCTTCCCAATAAAATGTTATAGGTATTGGTTCCCAAGGCTGTTGTGGGTTATAATATATATACTTTGGCATGGCTGGACAAGCATTTACAAACTTCCTCTCTTATAGAGACATAGATGTCAGACCTGGGTATGCTTATGATTCCTCATGCACTGATCCAAGTTTCACCTAAATATGTGCAGGGATGAATGCTGCTTCACAGAGACTGGAAGCCTGTTGCAGAGAAGGGGGAGCATCTGAGACACATAACATTCTTCCAGTATGTCCTATTTATGTTACAAGCAAGGTTTAGGTCCCTGGATATTGTGTTCCTGATGCTATTTGTTTTATGGATGTGCAATAGGTCCATTAGGGCTGAATCATACGATGGTTTGTAGACCAGACAAAGGTCGTCTCTCAGCAGCCTGTAGGAGACCGAATATAAGGACAGGGCTTTGAGACAGGTCCACATAGGTGTTGTTTTCTGCTCCATGCATTCTTTTTGTAAGGAATCTCTGTAGACATTCCAGTTGTTGCAAACAGCTGGATAGGCACTTACTGAAGGGGGATTGTACTCAATGATTGATACTCTGAGAGCACAGTGCAATGAAACAGTGACATATTTGGATCTAGATGCCATACTGCTGATTATAAATTTTGCAACACAAAATGATTTCCTCACTACAGCTGACACATGTTGAACAAATACCAAATTACTGCCTACATGTATTCTCAAATCCCTGTCAACGGAGTCTATTCTTAGGGGTATATTGTCAGTGTCGTAGTTTACTGGGGTGGAAGTCTTTCCAAAAGATACTATGATGCACTTTCTTAGCATTAAGTTTTAGACCATGACACTGGTATTGTGTCAAAGCTGTCAGCCATGACTCTGGCACCAGTTACTAGTCTGTGTCAGGTCTTCTTGGAGGCTGTTTTTGTCTGGGTGGATTCAATGACTGCATAGCCAAAAGAATCTCAAATCTGTCATCATAAACAAAGAACATTTGGTAAAGTTACTCTCCAAAACAAAAAATCCACAGAGTCTCATGATATACTTGGTTACCTAATAAACAAGACACAATTCATCCTAGTTAATCCACTCCTACAGCTATTCATAGTGAGCCTCGCCACTGGCATTGTCCGTGAATTATAGTGCACAGCTGGTGTGATGCCAATTCACAAAGGTGGATCCACTACTGACCCTGGAACTACAGACCTATTACCTGACCAACGTTATCTGCAAAGCCATGGAATGTATCATAATTGACCTAATTAACTATGATATCAAAAAACTTGCCCACCCCCCAAAGTTCAGATTTGTTAAGTGTAGATCCTGTGTAATGAATCTTGTCAAATTTTGAGATAGTAACTCAAGTTGCGAACAGTGGATATGTTATCCACATAGCACACCTTGACCTGGCTAAGGCTTTTGACACCATATCACATCACAAATAATAAACAAGTTGAATGGGCTCCATATGGATCGATACATAGTTAGATGGAGCAAACAAACTGAATGAGGGAGATTACCTATGTAGTGATATTGGTAGGTGTGTCCTAGAGCGTATATAAAATATTGAATGATAAGTATAAGAACCAATCAGAGGAGGTTAGAAAGGACTGGGAAAAGAAATTGGATAAGCAATTCACAAAGGAACAATGTGAGGATATATGTACGTCTCCTGAATATGCTTCACAATCTAGAAGATTTAAGGTTTTTGCTTGGAAATGTTTACATAGATATTTTTATACCACAAGTGGACGCCAGAGAATTTTTCCTCAGGTAGACAGCAAATGTCAGAGGTGTAACAGGGAAGAAAGAGGTAATTGGGAACATATTTTCTGGGAATTCAGCAGGTTGGCAGACTTTAAGGATTCCCTGCAGGATGCACTGTTGGAGATGCTGGGTGGGCGGATTGGTGTGACAAGGGAGACGATTTTTCTGAGCTGTGATACAGAATCAGAATTACCTAGATGTGGTAAGGCCTTGCTAAGTCTAACTACGGAGGCTGCCAAAAAAGTAATTGCTAGAAAATGGAAATCAAAATCTAAACCAACTTTACTAGAAGTAGGGAATATAGTAACAGAGATAAAACAACTAGAAGTGAGATCTTTAGAAAAGGGGAGGAGCAAAAATGGGAATTCTGGGAAGAATACCTATGGGGAGGATTGAGGTTTAAAAGAATGCAAGACTTAAATAAGCTATGTAATGTTTAAGTGAGAAAGATTGGGTAGATTATAAGTGATGTATAATGTTTGCAACTAGGATTGTGTCAGTATGGTTTGTGATGTAAAATGCTTGCAACTAGGATTGTGTCAGTCTGGTTTGTTTTCATTTATATAAAAGTATGATTGCTTCTGTCATAAGTGATGGTTTAATAAAGATGTTTCTTTTAAAAAGTGGGGGGGCAGGAATTGAATAATGTATGTAATGTTGCTTAGGTTATATGATATATAGCAATACATGTGAAACATAATGTTTGTTAATGTTAATTTGTTAATGCAGTTTTATTACTTTTGTATAAATTTAAATTTGCCTATGTCACAAGTGATAATTCAATAAAGGTGTTTAAAAAAAGGAGAAACCGGTGACCAGTGGTGTTCCTCAGGGCTCTTTGCAGAGACCTCTACTTTTTAGCATACACTTCAAAGATCTCCAGTTTATAAATGGGGGATCTCTGGCTAACCAAGTTCCAGAGACTTGGTTAAGTCCCCCCGCAATACACAGAAGCTCCAACTGGAACTCATACATGTCCACATCTGGTTCCCAAAAATGGTTTCAGAAAAGTCATCAAAAGTGTAATATAATCATATTTTGCAAACAATGCTTTCATTGAACTTATAGTATGGGTAATACCCCACTTGGAAATGAAACTGCGGTGAGAGATCTTAGACAATGGGTAGATACCGCCCTTGCCTTTGGCAGCACAGTGCAACAGTGATTAGGAAATATTTTTTACCTGGTGCAGCTTACTGCAAAGAATATTTTCATCTAGATCCAAGGAAGTTCGTATCCCTCTATATACCACATTTGGAAGAAATATCAAATACAATGCCTCTTTTGGGATGTAGCTTACTGGACATATTAAACAACTGGAAAATCCCAGTGGTTCTTGTCTAAAAATCAGGGCTTAAAAGACAAGAATTATCTCAAAAGACTGAAAGCACTGTCCCTTTATTCAGTGTCCTATGTACGTCTTAGGTTCAATTTGTGCTTGGTCTTTCTGGCCATTAGGGATCCCGTAGTCTAGGACCTCTTATATCTCCACAAATCAAACAGTCCTACTGACATGAGAACCAGAGATCTAAACTTGCTACAGCAAATAAAGAAACATGATGGGGAGACAGATTTGTCACAATGCCATATTTACTCTTTCTCTGGAATTAGCTTCCACTTCAAATTAAGCAACATGGCACACTTTTTCCTTTTAAAATGAGTTAAACAGTTGAATGGGTATCCAGAAATACACCCCTGGTTTGAATAGCTTGTTTATTCTTGAAAACGTTGGTATGGTCTAAGGGTGGGTACTGGTGCGGCTTAAATGGCCACCAGACCAATTTGCCTTGTACATTCTATGATTCTACAGCTGCAGGAGGCACATCATGATATGATGGCCACATGTGCCATGAGGTGTTGGCAGTATAAACATGGGCTCTATGCCACTGCATGTGAAGTGGCCCAGATGCACCAGTGAGCACAACAGATTGAGAACCTTACTGGTGAGTGATCATAGCAATTGTGGGATACTGATCATACAGGGAATGGCAGGGGAGGTACACATTTTACCTTGGGGTCTGTGAGAGTGGCAGTTGGCTGTATCTGTTGGCACCACCAGTCTGCATGCAAGATACAATATTATTGCCAGTAGCAAACTGGACCATCATGCTACAGTGGCATCTGCAGACCCTTTGTTCCTATTCGGATCTGTGTCAGCCAAGTCCATACAATCCCCATCCAATTTCCCAGTAATCCAGGAAATCCTAAAGGGAAGCATGTTCATCAGCGGGTGCTGTTGTCAGTGGTATAAGTAAGACACTCTCCAGGGATTGCCAACTGGTATGGGCATGCCTGGTGATCATGACAGCCTATCAGCATTGCCTCAGCATTGCACACCACTGACTACTTCATTGCTATCCCCACTGCCTCCTCCTTCTGAAAAAGTCCAGCAAATGGATACTAAGTGATGGCTGCAGGGACAGAGGTCTGAGGGGGGTTAGACCATTCATCTTCCATCACTGCTCTGGCAGAAAATGTAATGCAGTGAGATACATATAACTGCATATAGCTGAATAGTATAAAGCAGCTTCTTGTTTATAGTTCTTTTTTGTAAGTTATTTTTTGTTTCACAGTCTGTGTCCACTTGGACTTTTAGTGCATCTTACTTCTTGTTTTTGTTGTGAGTTCCTGTGGTGCAGTAACATTGTTGTGTTACTTAAGACATTGTTTCACATATTATATCTGATGGTATATGTTTGTCAAACTTTTAATTCCCCTAAGCAGTTGAAATACCCCTCACTGTCCTATCATATGCATGGATGGCATTTATACTGAATACCATTGTTAGTTCTTGCTGGTTTATCATGCCACGTGAGATTATTTTGTGCCATGTGTTATGTGTCCACATGGTTGTATATGGGATTGGTTACAACTGTCATGTTCTGTACAACTGGTCCTGTTGCTGCACATTAGAATTCACCATGTCTGTTTAGTCCTGTACTGTTTGGCCCCACTGTGTCACATGGTATGATGGCTGATGCTACAAGTGGCAATTCTATGCAATCATCCATTGGAGCTGCTCTATGTTCCTCTCTGTGCACTGTGAGTATGTGATGGTGCACACAGTACAAGCTGAGTTTCCAGTATTGTGTCCCTCTCTGTGCACTGTGAGTGTGTGATGGTGCACACAGTACAAGCTGAGTTTCCAGTATTGTGTCCCTCTCTGTGCACTGTGAGTATGTGATGGTGCACACAGTACAAGCTGAGTTTCCAGTATTGTGTCCCTCTCTGTGCACTGTGAGTATGTGATGGTGCACACAGTACAAGCTGAGTTTCCAGTATTGTGTCCCTCTCTGTGCACTGTGAGTATGTGATGGTGCACACAGTACAAGCTGAGTTTCCAGTATTGTGTCCCTCTCTGTGCACTGTGAGTATGTGATGGTGTACACAGTACAAGCTGAGTTTCCAGTATTGTGTCCCTCTCTGTGCACTGTGAGTGTGTGATGGTGCACACAGTACAAGCTGAGTTTCCAGTATTGTGTCCCTCTCTGTGCACTGTGAGTGTGTGATGGTGCACACAGTACAAGCTGAGTTTCCAGTATTGTGTCCCATATACTGCTAATGCAGCGCATTGGTTTAGGTAATCAACTGTTATCTTTTGCGTGTTATGCTGTTTGCACCATTCTGTTTGGATTGCAGACAGCCATGCTTGTAAACCAATACTTTGTCTTGATACTTTTTATGGTCTGTACACCACTGTTTTTCTTTTTTTTCATCTGGTTATCTAAGCCTACCTCTTTGTTTCATAAACTTGTCAAATATATGGAAAACACCTAGTACACTTTTTATTGAAAAAAATAAACCTGTTATACTGTACCACGATCAGTTGTTTACACACAGTACCTATAAATAGGTTCATAGGTTCATGGGCTGGTACTTGGCTATCAGCCCTAGGGCCTATACAAGCCTAGCCATAACAATTCCCTGGCTATTTCTTCCCACACTATTTACTTAAAAAAAAACACAAAGAGCACTGCTGTCACTGCCAAGCTTTCTTTATTAACACATTCTGTTACCTCAGCCCCACCGGCCTTCAATAGAATAAATTCATACAAATCAGGCAGCATCTTATACTCCATCACCATGCTTAATTCAACCAATAAATTCATTAACCAAATTTTTTCCACTTTGGAGTCAGTGTTTTTTGTATTTGCATCATGTCGTTGGAGGGAGCTTCTGCTGTTCCAGGTGTCTTCAAAACACAAGTTGATGTGAACAAGTTTAGATGTACAGAGATGTGTAAGGAGAAAGACAATAAATTGTTGGAAAATGATCACTATTCTCTGGGGAGGGACCACCTAATGGATGAGAGGTATGAGCAGCTAGAAAATTTGTTAAAAAAGGAGGTGTTATTGTATTATGATATAAAATTGTTACAAAAATATGTGGACATGAATATCACACCTAGGGAATTAAGAATTGATAGACTTCCAGCATATGAATTTTCAGAGGATGTAATAGACTTCTTGGAGGAATGGAAATCTGTTTCTCTTGCATGTACTATAAGCTGGTTAAAAATTCTTATTAAGAGGAACACTCGTGCTCATAATAAAGTACAGAATAACATAATGGAATTGCTAGAGACTTTAATCAATGATACCTCCGAATCCAGCTTTTCAAATAAATTGCTTGATATTAAGGTAGGTGTTGCCAAAATAGAAACTGAGGTGGTTGCTAGGAAGAAACAAAAACTAGAACATGATATCACGGACTACAGCAGTGGAATTATCTTTTCATGGCAATGTAAGCAGCCAAGGGGGCATTTTAAGCCTGGAGGTTTCAGAAGAGGTAGATCATGTTCAGGGCCTTCATTGCATGAGACATCTACGTCATCTGTGGAGCTTGTTTCCAATGGCCAGAAAAGTGTATCCTTTGAGGATGTAAGAAGGGCATCAGAAGATGTTTTATCCATGTCGGACAGTGACTCAACAGAAGACCAATATCGAGGGAAGAGTAAAGGAAGAAGGTTCCAGGGAAAGGGGAGAAAGAACTAAACTGTCAAGTGAGACAGTCAAAGGTACGTTTTAAACATTTAACAGATTCTGATTTCCCCGAGTACCATGGAACTAATGCTTCACAGCCGAAGATGAACTATAACTTTAGCCCATCTGTTGGCTCTATGCCCAAGCATTTTGCTTATTCTCATGTGTTTGATTCTAATGTAAGGGTAGAAAATGAAAATCTAATAAAAAATTTAAATTTGGAAATTGTAAATTTTTCTGATTTGGTTTTGACCGAAGCAGTGGAAAGTGTTTTGGTTAAAGGCATGAAGTATGTGCCCACATTTTTCCCTTCATTGGTGAATATAGTAAATGAGATTAAAGCATTTTGTAGGAAGTTAAATCTGAGGGTATTTTTGGTGCTAAAAAACAAAATGTTTGTTCAGAAAGGAATGTGTGCGTACTAATTTTCTCAGATACTGAGAATGTGGATAATTCCTTGTTGGATATTTCCATGCACGAAAACCCCTTTGTCTTTTGGGATATGGAAAGAGGAGATTCAGAGGATGAATGTGAAACATATAAAGTTAGTAGTAGCCAAAGTGCCATATGTCAGTTCCTTCATGCCCCCAAGAAGCACTCATGTTATTAATGTTTTTGAATGTGCATTATGTAAACAGGTGGAATTTGCATACAATAGATGTTTGTCTGGGTCAAAATCATGGAATCTGGACAAAGCACAATGGTTAGCTTTGAAACAACTTCAAGCCGTGACTGATCAATTTGCATTCACACAGGCAGATAAGGGAGGGAATTGGGTGATTCTGAATAGAAAGGATTACAGGAACATGGCTTTGGATTTACTATCAGATGATAAGATGTATCAAAAATTGAGTGTTAACCCAGTAAAAGAATTCAATAGTTCTTTGTTAGAACTATTGGAAAGGGGAGAAAGACTGGGATTTTTCGCTGGTGGAGATGTCAAAAAATTGTATTTAAAATTTCCCAAAGATGCTAGGTTTTTTGTTATTCCAAAAATTCATAAGTGTCTAACAAACCCCCTGGTAGACACATTGTCTTGGGGATGGGGTCTTTTTACAAAATGTTGGAATTTTTTTGGACTCCCAGTAAAAGTCATATCTCCCAAGAATATAATCTTATATTAAAAATACATCTCATGTGTTGGAAGAAGTCAAGAAAATTCAATGGAACCCTAACCTTTATTTTGCCTTTGTGGATGTAAATTCATTGTATACCAATATCAATATTAGAACTGGTCTGGAAGCAGTAGTGAAAATGATGGGAGAAGGACCCAAAACTACATACATTTGTCAACTTTTAGAATTTGCTTTGATGCATAATTATTTTGTTTTTGAAGAAAATTTTTATTTACAGTTGGAAGGAACTGCAATGGGGGCTGCTTTTGCCGCTTCGTATGCAGTCATGTTTATGTCATATTTTGAAAATATGGGATACACACAAAGCTGCTGAGAGTAGGCTCCAGAATCCACAATGAACTTGAAAAATACCAGGAAACGAATCTATGCAGAACTGCTTTATTACAACACACTAGCGCTTTCACAAAATGCTTCTTCAGGTGTAAAACTGATACAAAAAAACACACCTTAAATAGCCAGGTTGAATAATCACATGATGCACTCTAATTAACTTTTAAAAGGGAGACCTTAAAATCAGTTTAAAACATACATATGCACTACATATACACTATTAATAAAACATACACCCTGCATAAAGAACAGATATATAACTATATATATATATATATATATAAGCACATTCTAATGAGCATATAAGCATATTTAATAAACAATCTACGATTATTATAAAATAGAAAAATAAAAAAATATAAAAAAACAAATAAATAAATAAAAGACAGGAATTACCTATGTAGAGCTCTTTTACCAAGAACAGGCTTCAAAGGCACCTGTTCATTTAAACCATGACCATAATTGGCTCTAAGCATGACTATCCACCTAGCCTCTACTTCCTCAGTTCTAGCTCTAATATCACCCAATATCACCTCATAACATCTCTTGAGTAAGGAATACAAACCTTAATATTATTTGCTCTATTGGTATTGCCACCAGCTGACCTTTTTGAAAAATATGGGTTGGCCCTACTCTCTCAATTTAGAGACTTGAGTAGCATTATACTCTACCATCCCATAATCATAACCTCTCTCTGTAAGCTCATTAATGGTCTTATGTTTCTGCTCTTCAAATTCGCTATTCTTTGCACTCAATCTAGAAGCCCTATAGAATTGATTCTGGACTACATTTCTAAAGACATAGTCTGGATGCATGCTATCCCTAGATAGCAAACTATTAACATGACATTCCTGAGATGTTATGAGGTATACTGAAATTATTAGCCAACATTGGGATATTCTGTTAACTGATCCGCAATTAAGTGAAATTATAGGCCCCAGACCTCAGTTCACTTTTAAGAATAAGAAGAATTTAAGAAGAAGGTTATGTAATGTTAAGGAAGTAAAGTATGCCCCGACAGTACCTGGTACTAGATCATGTGGTAAATGCTCGCAGTGCAAGTACATTAATAAAGAGCCTTTCTTTGCACATCCTGACACAGGCAGAGTGTATGACATCAGGGTTCAGGCTGATTGTGAAACTATGCACGTGATTTATTTAGCTAACTGTGTTGCCTGTAGATGTTTCTGTGTTGGCAAGACAGATCGTTGTCTAAAGGATAGAATAAGAGAGCATTATTACCATATAGGTAAAGGGAGTAATACTAATGCTTTAGCTAAGCATGTACAAAATATGGGTGTACAACATAAGTTTATGTTTATGGTTGTCTCTAGGACATATGAGAGTGTTAGAGTGGGTGATATTAGAGCTAGAACTGAGGAAGTAGAGGCTAGGTGGATAGTCATGCTTAGAGCCAATTATGGTCATGGTTTAAATGAACAGGTGCCTTTGAAGCCTGTTCTTGGTAAAAGAGCTCTACATAGGTAATTCCTGTCTTTTATTTATTTATTTGTTTTTTATTTTTCTATTTTATAATAATCGTAGATTGTTTATTAAATATGCTTATATGCTCATTAGAATGTGCTTATATATATATATATATATATATATATATATATATATATATATATCTGTTCTTTATGCAGGGTGTATGTTTTATTAATAGTGTATATGTAGTGTATATGTATGTTTTAAACTGATTTTAAGGTCTCCCTTTTAAAAGTTAATTAGAGTGCATCATGTGATTATTCAACCTGGCTATTTAAGGTGTGGTTTTTTGTATCAGTTTTACACCTGAAGAAGCATTTTGTGAAAGCGCTAGTGTGTTATAATAAAGCAGTTCTGCATAGATTTGTTTCCTGGTATTTTTCAAGTTCATTGTGGATTCTGGAGCCTACTCTCAGCAGCTTTGTGTATATCCTGTTCTTCGTTTTTTACAGCTGC
The DNA here is from genome assembly GCF_019279795.1 of Protopterus annectens. Classification (NCBI taxonomy): domain Eukaryota; kingdom Metazoa; phylum Chordata; order Ceratodontiformes; family Protopteridae; genus Protopterus; species Protopterus annectens. The sequence continues at coordinate 1,388,324,757 of NC_056746.1, read as the reverse complement.
AGAGGTTTCTGGTGCCTGGCCTTTTGTGTTTTTTTTATATTTTGAAAATATGTTTTATTTATGTAACTGATTTTTTTTTTAAATAATGTTGTTATGTTCAAAAGATTTATTGATGATTTGATTTTTGTATGTAGTGGAGATACTGGTGAATTTGATCAGTTTATGGATGTATTAAGCTGTAATGCATTTGGCTTGGAATTTACTTATAGAGTGAACAGGAAATGTATGCAGTTCTTGGATGTTGAATTTTACATTGATGGTAAGGGCTTGTTGCAGTACAAACCTTTCCATAAAGAGACTGCAGCAGACAGTTTTCTTGAAGCAAGAAGTGCTAATCCTGATAATTTGATCAGATCTCTACCATATGGGGTATTCAAAAGAATACAAACTAATACTTCTGATGTAATGATTCTAGAGAGGGAGTTTGTATTGGTCAAGGATAGGTTATTAAAGCAGGGTTACAGCATAGAATGTATAGATGAGGGCCTGGGAAAACTGGAAAACAAAAGGGGAGTCAGGAGATCAAATGGAAAATCAATTCAAAGTAGGAAAGTCAAAAAGAACAATGAGTTATATAAAATGGAAGCTGAACCCCTGTTTTTTGTTAGTAAATTTTCCCCTTTTTCTGAGGTACTCAGAAAGTTGATTAATGATCTTTGGCCCATTATTTGTAGGGATGAATTAGTAGGTAATTTGTTCCCTGAGAAAGTTGTTTTTTCATATGGAAAGTTTAATAATTTGAGAGAATTATTAAGGATGAAAAATAAGACTGAGATAGTCAAAAGGAAAGGTGTATTTCCATGTGGGGGTTGCAAAGTATGTGGAAAAATAAAAAAATGTGGATGGATGGACTATCAATGGTAAAAAATGTTTTGTAAAAAATGAGTTTAATTGTAATTCACGTGGTGTGGTCTACATCATTGGATGTGGATGCACACCATGTAAATGGTATGTGGGGCAGACTAAGAGAAGGGTAAAACTCTGAATTTTGGAACATCTAGGAGATGTTAGAAATAAGAGATTGGATAGTCCAGTGGCACAGCACTTTTGCAGCACACGGAGGTCAGATAGATAGATTTTTCTTTAGTGTACTGGCAAAAGAATTTGGGGGGTGATGAATTTAAAAGGAAGTTGGTTCAATTGGAATCTAAATTAATGGTTTATTTTGGCACTTTGTTCCCGAAAGGTTTAAATTTAGAAATAGAGTGGGGTATTTAGTGGTAATATTCAATATAAGGATTAATGAAATAAAATATTAATGAAAAATAATATTCACATATCTATAGATTATATATATATATATATATATATATTTATAAAAGAAAATATTCAAATCATTTTATAGCATCTCAATAGGGCTTAGGGTGGTTGCAATTGATTTTTTAAAGAAATGTGTATGTCTTTATAGTATAATATCTAATATAAGCAAACAAAATGATGAAATTGATATTATTAAATAAATTAATGTGGTATATGTTTTTGGTAATATACTATTAGATATTTTTTATATAATAATATGATTTATACTTCACTTTTGTACTGTGTTAGTGTGTTTTGTGGGGGATACATCTTTGTTTCACAATGAAGTATGTTTAAACAAAGTTTAATTAATGTGTTTTAATTGGCTAATGAATTTATTGATTGAATTAAGCATGGTGATGGAGTATAAAATGCTGTCTGATTTGTATGAATTTATTCCATTGAAGGCCGGTGGGGCCGAGGTACCAGAATGTGTTAATAAAGAAAGCTTGGCAGTGACAGCAGTGCTCTATGTGTTTTTTTTTTGAGGAGAATTCCTGTTTTTCCACTTTGGAGTCAGTGGTTTTAGTATTCACACTATTTACTTCCCTGGTGACTGACATGATCCCCGAGGTGAATTTCCTTTCTCTCATCCAATCATCAAGGTTCCTTCAGAAGAAGGCCAAAGAGGTGCTCTGCTTGACATGTATGGGCAGTCTACTCCAGAGTCTGGGGAGTCTCTGGGTCAGGAACCTATCCCTCTAGCATGTTTTGTTTATTATGATGACAAGGCTTAGATCCCTGGAGCATGTGGTTCTGAGGGATTGGAATTTCATTAAGTGTAGCATGTCCAACAGCTCTGGGTTTGACATGGCCTTGTATGTTAAGCAGAGATCACCTCTGAGTAGCTGATATACGACAGATTATAGCTGGAGTTTTTTAAGGCAGTCAGCGTAGGGCATCTGCTTTAGGACTGTGATTCTTTTAGTGAGGTATTTCTGCAGCCTTTCCAGTTGTTGCAGATGTCTTGAGAGGTACATACCAAATGGGGTGTTGTATTCTATAATGGGTCTAATGAGGGATGAGTACAGTGGGACAATGACCTCCTTTTTTCTGGATGAAAAGCCCTTAGTGATGAGGTATGCCACATGGAAGGATTTCCTGACTGTTGTGGCGATGTGGTTATTGAAGGTGAGACCACTGTCCACCTGTGTCCCTAAGTTTCTTATAACACTTTTGGTGTTTAGTATACTGCCACCTATGTGGTAATTCATGGGTACATGTTTTATCCCAAAGGGGTTAACTATACATTTCTTGGCATTCAGCTTCTGGCACCAAGCATCTGTTTCTGTAAGGCCCTTTTGTAGAGTGTCCACATCATTTGGGGATTCAATAATGGCTCCCAGTTTGCAGTCATCTGCGAACTTTGTCAGTCAGAGTCCCTTAGTGTTGGCCTGTACTTCAGAGAAGTAGATGCCAAACAAGAGCGGTCCCAGGACTGAACCCTGAGGTACTCCTCTTGTCACTTGTCTTGAGCTGGATTTGGAGTCGGATACTTTTACAGTGTGGGTTCTGTCATTAAGCCAGTTGGCAACCCGTCGAGTGATGTAGGGATTAATGCCCAGCTTAGTAAGTCTATCTATGATTCCAGAGTGGGGGATGGTGTCAAAGTCCTTGGCAAGGTCCAGATAGGCTGTGTGGACCGCCTTACCCTTGTCCATGGCTCTGGAGACTGATTCGAAGAAGTCAATCAGGTTCAGGAGACAAGATCGGCCCTTCACGAACCCAAACTGGGTGGGGTCCAGTGTTTGAAGGTCGCCAATGTCTTTGTTTATAAGTTCCATGATAATACGTTCCATGGCCTTGCAGATCAGGCTCGTCAGACTGATGGGAAGGTAGTTCCCAGGATCCAAGGTGGATCCCCTCTTGTGGAGTGAGATAACTGTAGCTGTGCACCACTCAGTGGGCATGAAGCCTGAGGTGAGGCTATGATTAAACATGACACTTAGGTGAGGTGCCAGTTCATTTTGTAGTTCATGTAGTACACAGCCCGGGATGTCATCTGGTCCCATGGATGTGTATTCTTAGCTCTGGAGAGTGCGTTTTTTACCTGTGTGGCCATTATTTCTGGAATTTGGCAATCTTCTGGTATTGAGATGTCTCTTTATCTTTATAAAGTTAGTTTTCCATAAATTAACTGTCATGCCAGTTAATTCAAACATGCTAATCATTTTCTTTTCATTTTATGTTCCCTTTTACAAACAACAACAGCTGTTTTAGACACCATGCTTTCTAGAAACATTTACTGCTTTTGATATTTTGTAGCACCTCTGAATGGTGGTATGAGCAATGGTATAGAGATCTGCCATCTGCATCTCACTGCATTAGGCTCATTTTGCACACAACTACCATAACTACCATGGCAGTGGACTGATGGGATACGTGGCAGTCACTTTGAGGAAATTAATTTATGGCTACTTCTCAGTCCTCACCCTACTGTGCATGAGTATCCAGATTTCTGTTAAGTACTGTCTGGCAGCCCAATGCTACCAGTCCAGTCATTGTCCGGTACTGTCAGCCAAATTCTATAGCAAACTTACAAACACTTCCCAGCATTATTAATTGTATTCACTAAGCATATTGCAAGGTTTTCAAGAATAACAATAGAAGAGATGAAATTCTTTTTCACAAGACCGGGGCCAAGACTAAGACCGAAAAACTTTCAAACTTCTCCTTACTTGTGCAGAAATTATGGAATTAGATGAGTAAATTAATGTTAGAATATCTGGAAAGCAGCACATTGCAGAACAAAATGCGGTATGGAGACACAAAAAGAAGGTCATGTCTCATGGATCTAAAATACTTAGCTGAATATGTAAACATGGCAACAGTGTGTATACTGTCTTCTCTGTGAACCATATCTGAAGTTGAGAATATTTACATAATGTTCTTTTTTTAAACTTGTTATATCTAACCAAATATTTGCGCTCTGTATGTATAAGTTTACACTGTACGAACTGAAACTGTAATTTTTTTTACTTAGTTAATATGTTGTTCTTATGTTTTACATTTTGTAATAACTTTGATAATTTAACTGTAAGTGTATTATGTTAATGTAGAGCTTTTCTCCCTAGGTCTCAGCTGAAAATGGGATTTTATCAGAGTCGGACTTGCCTAGTAAACAAGTGTCACATAAAAAGAAAATAAATAACAGATTATAAAAGAGTTATAAATATGGCGTAATTAGCCCTTAGCAAGTCATTTGTCAAGGTGCCACATAAACATTTACATTAATGAATTAGTAATATGTAGAATGGGTCAGAGATTTTAGCATGAATAAAACACTGCGTTAAAAGTACATCTCAAAATATCATAATAAATGGAGACCTACACAGATGAAACAATAGTGATTATGGTACTAAATGGATCCAGCTGTGATTTTTCCATTGTCTTTGAAAGTGGTAATGCAAACTATCTAAAAGTAAACTGTTGCCTTTCTATTATTGACAGAATATTATGCATAAAAAGTGTACAAACAATGAGAATGGACCTGGCAGGAATGGAAGACTTGTGTACACCAGCTTAAAATCAGTACAATAATATTCGAATAACTGCATCTTAAAAAAAAATGGGAAACAAGGACATATCTGGATAAGGAAGCAGACCAAAAGCAAAAAGATGGGTTCTTGGGGTAGCCATATTGGAAGGTCTAGTTCATAGATTATTACTAGGCCAACTGCCTTTATTGGCCATTTTAAGCCAAGCCAATTATCCCATGCAAGAATAAAACCCTGCACCTTGTGTCTGTAAGGTAAACACCTTAATCATTTTGCCAACCTCATGCTCTGTTATGTACAATCACTGGGTTAAACAACAGCAAGTAACTGTTGGTAGGATGCTGGGATGCCTTGTAAGAGGTATAGCCAACAGAAGAAAAGTCTTTATCCTTCCATATGCACATTTGTAGAGATAAATTCTAGACTATTCTGTGAAGTTTTGGAAACCAGATGTGAGAGATTCATGAAAGGTGAGCAACGAAAATGGCGTATAGTTTGCAGTGGAAGCCGTGTAAAGGGAGTCTAGAAGGGTTTGAAATCTATAAAATGTGCATATGAAAAGCTGTAAAGAAATTCAATACTACATGAGAGACATATAAAGCAATTCTTATCAGGCAATGGGAAACAAGTTGTTGGTTAAGCACTGTATTGAACGTATCCAGTGTACTGAGAATATGCTAAGCTGATTGAGAATGAGAAGTATTCGCTATCAGAATCCTTGTTTCTTTTTATAGTCTTGAAAAAATGAGGCAGAAAAGGGATATCATTGAAATGATTAAGTAAATCTCAGAGGAATGTATAGGCCAAAGTGGGTACCAAGTTATACAAGAACAAAAAGTACCTAAGAACAAAGGTCACATGATGAATATGGAAGGAGGGAAGAGAAGATGTGAACTGAGAGGCATTACACAAGTGAGAGGGTGATGGGTCATTGGAACATCTTTCCCAAAGAGGTGGTAGTGTCGGAAACAGGTACATAAATCACAGTGCTGAAAACAAACTGTGTTTCATCTTATTCTAAAGTTCTGCTGCAAGATTGTGTGTCCTCTGCTCCTCATAAAGCAGTTGGTAATTGTTGGTCCCCTTCTATGGCTCTGTGCTATCCTGTCTGAAAGTAGTTAAAATTCAGGTGTTATGTGTTCCAGCAGTATGTAGGTCTGCTGGTTTTTGTTGTGAGGGTGTCTGTACAGTGAGACAAGCCTTGTGTAACCTAGTTGGTGACTCACAACTGCTTCTACATGCCAAACTCATCTAAACCTTGAGGATATTTGTTTCATATCCTTAAGTGATAGTCCATGGAAAAGACTTGATGCGCTAATGGCGAGCCAGGGATGAGTTAGACTGGCATACATTCTAGTGGCAATATGAAAAGGATAAGGCAGGTAAGAAATATTGTGGTTGTGCCACAAACCAGATGAGCCAGATGTTATGAGTGATGCATATGTGGAAAGCAAGAATAGAAGTGCAAAAAAGGAGGGAAAAAGGAAGAAAAAAAATATCTGCAGCGTAACATTGTTGCAACATTTTATCTATAAGACTGCCTCTTATCAACACAACTGTAAAAGCATGTCTCTGTGTTCTGCATTAAGCACAATAAACAATTTTAAGGTCTCAAATCTAAGACAAATCAGATCTTTGTTTGTTTGTTTGTTTGTTGTTTGTCAACTTGGTAAGCCCATTTCACTGAAGTGTCCCCTTTCAGGGGTGACTCATCAAAACTACCTGATTTATTTTAGCTCACATTTGTTAAAATGGTAATGAACTGGTTTGCAAGGTAACCACCTTAACCAGTATGCCAACTTCCCTATGGTCTTAAAACCCCTTTCAGCCATGAATCAGGCTAAACTGTTATGAACAATATAATGACTTGACATACAAATTACTACAAATTAAAAGAATACACATAACGCTTGTTTACAAATAAATTCACAGAAAGGGATTAAAGTATATATGCAGTCCTTTCACAAGCTAAAATTTACATGGATTATTAAAGCCTAACTGAACTAATAAAGTGTAACAGAGATCAGTTAAACGTTTCTCAGACATGATTTCCATCCAAACAAACATGCAAACGAATATTAATATAAACTTGCTAAAGCCTCACAAACTGGAACGCTCATGACTTAATAAAGCCTCTTAAGACAAATAACATGCAAATGAGTATCACTTACACTTGCTTCTTAAGCTAAAATTCCTAAGAATTTGTAAAGTGTAGTAAGAAACACCAAAAAACAGCTTCAGTGCAATGGAATATTGTACACTTTATTCTGGTACCTCGGCTTATCGCCTTCTCAGAATAAATTCATTATCACAAACTGCTCCCTTTTATACAAGACATAAGTTCCAACTTCCCCAATTAGACAATTAAACAATCAACATTTCATATTAAAGAATATTAAGTCTTAAGAAAGCATAGTTAGTGAATCTTGGTTTATGGTGTGTGATGATTTGTCTATAGGACATTTGTCCCCCAAACATATCACCTTTTCATATGGTAGATATAATAACTTGAAAGAATTGCTGAATCATGATGGAATGGAAGCCAAACAGGGAGATAGAGTAGGTACTTACAGATGTGGCAACTGTTTAGTATGCCACAGGGTTAAGAATTTAAATGGATGGGGAATCAATGGGAAGATTTATAAAGCTAGGGAGTCTTAGTTGTAGTTCTTCAGGAATTGTATATATAATTGGATGTGGATGTCAAAAAATGAAATGGTATATTGGACAAACAAAGAGAAAAGTAAATGTCCAAATTATGGAACACTTGGGGGATATTAGAAGACAAAATGTAGATAGCCCTGTAGCTAGTCATTTTATGTCTGCACATGGGGAATCTGAGAACACTCTTTTTACAGTATGTTAGCACGCCCTGTGATAAATGGGGGGGGGACAGTTTCAAGGAAAAACTTAATATGTTGGAATGCAGAATGATCATTAATTATAGGACACTTTTCCCCAGGGGAATGAATTTAGAACGTATAGTAAGAAACACCAAAAAACAGCTTCAGCACAATGGGATATTGGACACTTTATTCTGGTACCTCGGCTTATCGCTTATGTAGTATATTGAGAATTATATAAAATTTGTTACAAGGAAAGGGTGTAGAAAGAGGGAATTAACATATATATGTACTTTTTGTAATAGTGTATAGGAATATGTATTTAATATTCATTTATATGAAATGTTGATTGTTTAATTGTCTAACTGGGGAAGGTGGAACGTATGTCTTGTATAAAAGGGAGCAGTTTGTGGTAATGAATTTATTCCAAGAAGGCGATAAGCCAAGGTACCAGAATAAAGTGTGCAATATTCCATTGCACTGAAGCTGTTTTTTGGTGTTTCTTACTACTTGGTTGGTATTTATTCCAGTGTTTTTTCAATTTGTAAAGTGTAGTAAGAATAATAAAGTCTAACAGGATAAGCAATAATGCACCTAAGCCTAACAAGATTCAGTAAACATGAAATGATTTGCATATACTTACACAGCTTATAAGTGGAAGTTGAAAGAATCAAACCCAGAAAGAAAATTTGTTAATTCCTCACAGATCTAACCTTCCAAGCTACCATATCATAAAACCCCCTTCAATAACTCAAGGAGTACGTCTTGATTGAAAGCAGTTATGGTTGAAATTAAATGCTTTCATTAATAAATGGAAACAAAATGGTAAGGTTGATGCCTTAATAACCCTCATGTATGGGCTGCAGCCCTATACCATTGTTTTAAATATAATCATCTCTGGGGGTACTGTATATGTGGGGTAATAAGAAACCTCCCACCTCCTTGCAGTGATCCCTAGAGCTAAGCTCAAATAAAAAAAAAATTAGCTTGTACAGATGATTTTCAGACAATTGTCCTACTAGTACTAGAAAGCCAGAGACACTATAAGCCGGATTCCAAAAGACTTGCTCTCAGTATAGGTGACCACAGCTTAAGAGTAGGCTCTTTGCAGAGGTTTTAAGATCTGACCCTCTGGTGTAAGCCTGTTTATAGACAGGGCTTACACTGAGAGCAGGTCTTTCAAAATTAGGGCAGACTTAAATTGAGAACAACTCTTTTGAAATCTGGACCTATATTGGTATATTATCAGACTAAACACCACTTTTAGAAACTAAAACATGTCACCAGACTGTGATGATATCTGTTTTGTTATTAAAGTAGATCCTTTTCTACAAAATTAGTTGGAAAAGATCTTATTGTTAAACCAGTAGATAGTATCAGGAGACTCAAGCACAGGGTCATTTTCATGTCACACAAGACAATTAGATGTCACGGATTCAGACTTCAGAGCAGATTTTCCTGTTTATTAGGGTAGAGTCACAGTAGAGTTGGTCTGCTTAGGTATTCCACATGGGACCTACTGCTGTTGTCAAGTCTGTTAAGTTGGATCAGTGCACATGGAGACATTGGATAGATTTCATATTAAGCCAAACAAGTAATGATCTCTGAATTCTGGTGCTGCTTATAGATGGATTTGTTGCCAGCACATTAAGGGTTTGTCTAGTTAATAATACTACAGAGCATCCTCAGAAAGGTCAGAATAATAAAAACCTGCACCCTAGGTTGAGGTCCTTTTTCTTAGGATGAATGTTATCTATGCTGGTTGTATAGCAGTCACCAAGAAATGGCAGGTGGCAGTATAGCTCAGATTGTGGTTCTGTTCAATTGTGGTTCTGTTCGATTGTGGTTCTGTTCTTCTCCCTCTCATTCGGAGCACAGATGGTGCCATGCACATACGTACCATGTATATACTCAGGTGTGTGTTGGCCTGCGTTCAGTTAGGTCCTGTGTTAACTACTCCATCTGTTGAAAGAGAGCATATCATACTCTTCATACATTATTACAACTCATTCATCACTCAGCTCTCATTGCTGTACACTTTGGTTATATTAGTTCATACATCTTTAAAAATATAGGTTACAGGATGTGGCAAGAGCTGGAAAATAAAATTAGTTAAACTCTGCATTTTTCTTGCCACCAAGTGCCTAGAGAAACCTGTTATATGTAAAACCATGCTAAAATCTGTGCAGTGTTCCATTTTTCCATAGCAGGTCCCTGGAGGCCTTTGTGAATGATGGAGTAGTTCACTTCTTCCTACAATCTGCTCCCTCTACTTGTCCAGCCTTAATGAATTATTCAGGAAAGCCTAGAATCTCTGCAGTAGCAGATTAACAAAGTGCAATAAATTATTCACACAACACAGAAGGAAGTAAGAAAGGGACAGTGGTAACATGGCAAAACACACAGTTATGCCAACTTTTTATGGTGCATTTTGTCTCAACAGCTCATATAAAACACAGTCAGATAACACCCATTCAATGTGTCTGTGTAAAAGCTTTCAGGAAAATTACTGACATCACAATAAGATCTTCATTCAGAAAATGGCATACACGGTGAACAGTTTTTCATTAATGCCACTAGAATTGTGTGCAATCACACAGTAGTTTAAATTTAAAGTTATACTCACTAGAACGACTGAATAACCTTTATTTTTTCTAGCCATGCTAATGTTTTTGCTTTTTATAGAGTATACGTTTCTGAGAAAATAATGTGAATATATATATAATTCATAAATAAACAAATCATTAATTTCTCTCCTCTTATTTAATAACAGTATAGACACCAGTACATGCACTCTCTCCTGACAGTTGAATCTGTTCATTAAGTATTTATAATGACATACAGATGAGTACAATTAAATCTGCAGTAATTCATTCCTAGTCTCTTTAGCATGAAGGCTTTGTTTTACCTCTGGCCTCAACAACGCAAGTGTAAATGAAGCTACTTGTGCCATTCATGAGGCAAATTACTCAGATTTAAAAGTGTAGTGGCCTTCTGAAAAAAATAGATCGTAATGAGTCATTTCAACTGGAGTATCAGTAAATATTTATCATTTCTACTATATTAGATTTATAGTCTTTATTACATGGGTAACACTTGAACAAATATAGTTCAACAGTTTTTCATTGATGATCAGGAGTCCTTCATCTAGTTAATTTGCTTATTTAGTGTCACCAGTATACAACAGAAGGATGAGATTATCAAACCATATTCTATATACAGTTTCCAGTTCAAAGAGTGTTAGTTTAACTACTGTTTTTGATCTCATCATTACCACTAGCAAGCTGAGTGACTGCAACACAATCAGTGACCTTCTTGAATTAATCCACTTTTTTTCCTGAAAGACAACTTCCCCTCCCTGCTTGATCATTTTCCAGTTTAAGTGCTTTACTGATTTTGCTTTGATAAAGTATTTTGAGAGTGCATTTATATATTTGCCTAAGTAAACATTTAGGTTCATAGGGTCATAGTAAATATTTCATTTTTATTTATTTGAATTTGGCAATTTTTTCCCACTTATTTTGCTCTGCGCATCCCAGATGACTATCAGGCATCCCCTCCCTCAAGTATAATTGACCCATTCATTCCCCTGGACACAAAATCCCCATGGTTCACTCATTCTACATGGGGTGAGGTTAGAACAGCAGGAGCATTGGTGTCATCTCTGTGGGGTCTCACATGATGGGTGTCATATGGGTAAACCTAAAGTCCTGCTTCTTTGACGGCAATGATGTCCAGTGATCTGCAGTATCTACTGAGCATTCTACCTGGAGTTTGCACTCTATACATGTCTCTCCACCCCACCTGACCCCTGCTGAGATACAGGTGAGCAAGAACAATCTCCTTATTTTTTCCTGTCTGTAGCCAAGTCTACCATGGTCTGACCCATCAGTCAAACTTAGGTCAGCTGGGTTTTATATCTGTATGCTCATGAAACTGGCCATTTTTTTTCTTTTCAGACTAGAGACAGTCATGTTTAATTTCCAGAGTCAAAAATAAAATAAATTGCAGTAAGCATTACTTTTAAAATACTCATCTAAAATCTCTGAAATAGGTTCAGTTGTTGCAGAAATGCATTCTTTTTAAATGACTAAATGACATAAATTTTTCAAAGCTACCGAATAGTAAACGAAGCAGTTTAGGCGATTAGATTTTTGTCATTAAGCATAAAAACACATTTCAGATATTAAAGACGAACAAAGAAATGGTGAGTTGTATTCCTACACGACTTAGATGGATTGCTGGCACTGCAGTGCTGCACAAGGGTGCACAGGGGTGGGGGTAATGCACTTTGAGTGCGTCATCTTTCAGATGAGACATTAAACTGTGGCCCCATCTGCCTGTGTTGGTGGTAACTCAGCTGGATGTAAAAGATCTCATGGCACCTATTAAAAAGAGTAGGGGTCCATTATTTATATTTATTTCTTTACTTAACCATCCATTGAATAAGACTCTTACTTTATTGTTCTTATAAGCTGTTCTACAAACCTGCTTGATTCTATTATTAATATTATACATGTCCATTATATCATTAATATTATATCTCCATTATTTCATTAATATTATACATGTCCATTATATCATGCTGTATTGAATCAAATTCATTACTAATATCACCTACCATAGGTTTTATATCTTATTTCTTTCTATTTGTGTCATCTATAATTTCTCTCACTATAATTGATCATTCCTGGCATCCTTTTCCTTTTATACCTTACATATACATTACACACTTTCCTCCATTATGTATTACATCGTATTCTTAAATCTCTTTTGTATTATTTTTAGAAATATCTTATAATCTGTATTGTTTAGAACATTTGATCTCCAGTTTTTATATCTTCTTTTTCTCCCTTTTCCATATACATTTTAATACTCCACTACACAATACTTTATATTTTAACCCTTCATTTAACCATTCATTGAATACATATCTTAAATAGTTTTTCTGCTATCTTTCTAATTTTTTTTATACATTTAAAACTTAATATATTCTGAGCCAGATACTGATTCCACATTTAAACACTTTTTCTAATCCATGCAATGTGATCTCTTTTTTCAAATTCTTTATTAATTTGTTCAGAAAACTTTTTACATCTCATTTCTTTATGCTATGTCTCTTTTTTACTAAACATTTCTTCCACATATCTTACAACAATTCCCATAATTTGTTGCTGGCTTTTCTTTATATTGTCTTCTTTATCCCTCATTTCTCTGATTATATGACTATCCTCCTTTACTATTTTGTTTAAATAAGGTGAAATTTCCTCTTTTCTTCCTTATAAAAATGCCTTTGTTTATACAATAATTCTCTAATTTTGTCATAATTTTTCTTATAAATTTCTTATTCCTTTTCACAATAATCTATAAGTTTTGAAATTATTTATCATATCTTTATATATTCTAGCATATTCCTCCTTTTCTTTTTTCTTTATTTATTGTTCCGAAACAGATAACTGTCTTCATATTTTCTTTTTAAAAAACAGTCATCCATTCCAACCAATTAGCATAAAATGCTTTCATAGTGATATGAGCCTTCCATAGTTGCTTAATGTCTTTCTTTCCTTTTTCATTTCATTCCTTTTCATTTATTCTTTTTATTCCTTTTTCTATCTTTATATACTCTTTACCATGATATATTTCCAACCATATTGCCAAATTATCTGAAAAAAACGCATCTATATTACAAGATTGAATGCTTAGGTGATTGAACACCTAAACATCGAACTTTTACTATTGAACCCAAAATCATTGAATGGCACAGGAAAACACATTGGTCGGCCACGGAAAAAAAAAATAACTGTACACCCAAACTAAGTGGGGGCTTTGACCCCTACACCCCCTGACATGGGGGGGCTGTGCCCCCCACACCTCCCTAACTAAATATACCAACTCCGAGAATGCTCTACAGTAGACAAAATGGCAAAATCCAGCAAATGGCCAAGGGAAATCTTTCCCTGCGTTAAATCGGCCATTCGCTGTTTTTTGCTTTCGATATTACAAGTTCGATGTTTAGGTGTTCGATCACCTAAGCATTTGATCTTGTAATATAGACCCAAAAAACTTGTTGTTATAGTTCTGTCTTCCATTACACATATTCCTTCTGATATCAAACAATAATCTATTTTAGACTGTAAAGTACCTTTCCTGTAAATCCATTATTTTATTCCATATAACAAATGTTTCACATTTTATTACTTCTGTCATCTTTTTTACGCCTTTTCCTTTTTTCTTTTTTTTCCCCTTAAGTCACAATTGAAATCTCCTGTAATTATTATATCCAAGTTTACAAATACACAATCAAATATTTTCTGAATCAAATTCTCTTTTCTTTACTAATCACATATGCATATATAGCAATAATTTTTACACTTTGTCCTGCCATCTTACATCTATAATTGTCATTTGACTAGGAATTTTCATTACTCTTCCACGTAGAACTACTATTCTTGAACATTGTTCATTCTCTGTGTTCAATATTATTTTCCCATCCCATACTTTTTGTGTCTGTAACCTTTCTTCATATGTCATAATTCATATGTCCTCTTGAATAATGATATCAACATCACATTTGTTACACCTTTCTAAAATTATTATCCTTCTTGTAATATTTTTCATATTATTGACGTTCACAGAAAGAATTCTTAAATTATTCATTTCCCTGTTTCTTAGTTTAAGAGATACCGTGCTATACTAATTTCTTCCAAGAAAAGCTTCATCTTTTTCCTTTCTTCTTTTTCTTTATATTAATGGCTTTACATTTTCTTTTTCTATCTTTAACTCTTTGACCAGTGGAATTATTTGGGGTCTATATTACAAGACCAAAGGCGCATTCTTTCGAATGCATCTTGGTCGAACTTAAAAGGCTGGAAACGCAAAATATCGAAGTGCCTGTTAAGCGAATTCTTTCCCTGGGAAAGAATTCGCTTGGCCGCTTCAGTACTTTGCCGTTTTTGCCACTGTAGTGTTGTCCCGGAGTTGGTATATTTAAGTAGGGGGAGGAGATGTGGGGGATGTATTTATTTATTTATTTATTTTGTTGGAACAGAGATTTTTTTTTTCCCTTGGAAAAAAATCGCTGTTCTGCCACTTCGACATTGTACGCTTTCACTTACATAGGGTTGATTAATCACCATTCACTTTTTTAAGCATTCGGTGATTTAATACAGACCCAATTATTTGTTCCCCTCTTACCATTTTCCAACTTATATCTTCTTCATCACTAACTTATGATTCTATCTCTAATTCATCTCCTTCATTATTTTTTCAATATCTCCCTTTTTAATGAAGTTTTATCTATTTCTATCTCAGCATCGATCCTTTTTTGTTGTTTCTCTTTACTCTGATTTATAATTCTTAGATCATTCCCCTTTTCTTTACAATCCATCCATAAATGTCCCATTTTTTACATTTACAACATTCACGTTCACATATTTTTGCTTCCTCTCCTATTTTACCACATATATAACATTTCTTTTTATCACAACTATTAAGTAAATGTCCTTCTTTTCCACAAAAATAATATGTCCTTGGTCGTCCTCAATATTTATAACACTTCTGTTACAAACAACATTTATAACACTTGGAATATGTACTATTTGTTCCACTTCCATTTTCAGAATCACATTACAGTCCTGTGTCCCAGTCCAAAAACCCTATTGTCATGCACTTTTGGAATATCTATTATTTCTTTACATCTAGTTTTAAACAGTCTTTAAAGTCTTTCTTTCCACTTCAGTTTGAAACTGTATATCAACTTTTGTTTTAGTCTCTCAAAAAGATGATTTTATTATTATATTCGTTCCAAGGATGGTCATTTTGTCTTTTTTCATATTCACACAAAAATCTCTCCATACCCTGTACAGTCTCAAAGAAAATGTCACAAAACATCTCTTTGTTAATCACAATAAATGTTCTTACCTCTTACCCTCTTACACCCAAATGTAAACTTACATTCTCCCATACTTCATCTGTTTTTAGTTCCTGTTCTTTTCTGCTTTGTACTCTTACCACAAATTTTGTTTTCACACTGTTTTATTTTCTTCTTTCTGCCATTCCTTCTTGTGTGGCTGCTACTGTCTCTGCATACATCTTTGTCTTTCCGCTGCTTCCTTCCAGCATTGCTTCTATGTCGCCGTCATCTGTTTTTTTCATAATGTCTCCCCATGAAATCTCATTCTCTGGCTAACTTTGGTTAATCATTTCTTGAAGTATATCATCCTGCAGCCATCCCAGTTGGAAGGTTGTAACTATACACTCCTTTCCAGTTGTATCTTTGGTCTAGTCAAATAGCTTGCTTTGAAAAGCTTCCTCCAAGTCATCTACTACTATATTACTTATTATTTCCAAGCTGGCATTTGCCTCTGCTCCCTTCTGTTGCTGTTTCATCTTGTGCACCATCCTCCCAGTCGCCTCCATGCTAGGAAAAAGATGTGCATAGGTACTCACGTACAACAACACCTCAAGTGTCAGTCTAAAGGAAAACAATATAGGTTCTTTATTAAACACCACATCCTATTTACAATATTTGCATATTATACATTATTTACAATTATTTATATCTTTTACACTTATACTCTACCCTCTACTTAAACTTTTTCAATTCATTGCATTCTTTTTTATTTACATTCCTTATCTCCCTCACTCTTTTTTCCATAACCAAAATCATATTTTTTTAAATATTTCTGGCAATATCCATTGTCCATTAAATTTTATCTTATTTAATCTTTTGTTCTATATAGCCCATATTATATAAAACATCTTGTTATCCATTTCCTTAGCATCTTTTCCTGCTTTATTGCCATAATAACCATATTCTAGCATATCCATATTTATATCTTTCATTCCTTTAATACCTTCAATAATCTTATTTTCACATAATTTTTCACATAATTCCTTCACCCTTTTTACATCTTAAAAAACACATTCTGCAGTTTTAGCTTTACCATAATAAATTACATAATTGTTCTATTTTTTATATGGAATATCAGCTTTTACTGGCATTTTTTTATTGTTAATCTCCACAAAAAATATCTGCATTCAAAATATTTTTGCACCTCTCTAATCTCACCTTTATAGCTTTTATTTTTTTTTCTTTCACTAATTGTTTCCATGGATATACACAAAAATACTTGTTCATAATATTTAAATATACTATTCTTACCTGTCCTTTTCTATATTACCTATGCTTATTTTCCATAACAAATTTTCACCAGAATTCACAATGCTAAATTTCCATGCAGGAGCAGTGTAGCCGCTCCTGCACAGAATATGGCCGCCAAGCGATCCATGAATGTGCTGTTTTGACATGCACGAGCGAGACAACACTGTTCCTGCAGAAAAACCTGTGCAGGATGCTAATTACCTCATTTGCTGGTGAAAACCATGCAAATGAGGTAAAATAGCAATCCAGGAAGCAGGTAAGTAGGTACCCGTGCAGGAACAGTGTAAGCTGCAGAAATGTATTTGGCTACTAGCTGAATACATTTCTGCAAAAATGAAAATGGGGCCATGACAGCTCCAATAAAAGCATGTACCCTAACCTTTAGCATGCCAGTGGCCAGATATATGGCCATTGGTATGTTAAACTATTTAATTTTTTAAAAAATAAAAGATTATTATTTTTCGGCTGATCTCGGCTGTTTAAGCTTAGGAAAGCACCACGCAAACAAGATGGTGGGGAAAATAAAATAAAAATCAATATTAAAAGTCCATTTTATGGGAAAGCTGCATTTTCCCATTATAGTCAATGGCAAGCAGAATCAAAACAATGGCATGGAACAGTGGTTGCTAAGGGAAAAAGCTCATGTTTAGTGCAGTAACTATGGATTAAGGCAGTGAGGTATGTAAATGAGAGCACTTATACGGAATCACAAATTTCTTCTAAGTGTCACACTGCACCTAACCGTGTAGGTGCTGTAACACCATCATGTAGGCAGGAGTAGCAACTAACATGAAAATGGGGGGTGTCATGCTTGCTGTAAGTACACTGGAGCTCTGTTGCCTGGGTTTGTGATTAGCTAAGCATAGCTAAGCAAGGGGTTGTGTCTGAGGCTGTATACTCTTATTCCATGAACTGAGGAGCATGTTCATGCCCAGGGGAGGGCCATTTCTTGCTGTTTACACTAGCTAAATGGGTCTGTGAAGTGCCAGGGCTTAAACAGGAAGAATATAGGGGGAAAAAAGGAAATAGCAGAACAAGGGAGATGTAGTACAAATCAGCAATATGGGGATACTGCAACTCACAATGGGCCATTGAAAGTACTTGGCAATACTGTAGCTGGCAGGTGGCTGCATAGCTGAAAATGGGAGGAGATGTAAAAAACAAAATAAAGGCCAACAGCACAATAAAGGAGAAATGAAGTAGAAATCACTAATATGGGACTCTTGCAACTGACAATGGACCAGGCAAAGCACACACTAATACAGCTGGCAGGTGGCTGCATAGCTGAAAATGGGGGGAGATGTAAGTAAAAAATAATTTAAAAAGGGCAACAGCAGAACAAAGGCAATCATGCACAAATGACCAGCAATGCCTCTAACACTCACAGTGGCCAAATCAATGCCATGAGTAATATAGGTGGCAGGTGGAATGTATCATAGTCAGCTAATCATACAGGCAGCATCTGCAGCACAACAGTATAAAGTATGGAAACACCTTACAGTCTGTTTTTTCCCACAAACTCTGCACCATTAGTGTACACATGTGGGGGGAATTTTAACTGAAAAAATGTTAGGGGCTGCCATTTCTTTGATCCATCAGAATGTGCCAGAGACTGAAGGCAGAGAGGAGGATAATGCTGCCAACCACCGCGGACCAGGGAGGAGGAGAAAAGTGTTCAAACTCAGGGTAACCTACCAGGGGCTACATGCTCTGGAGATAGTAGAGTGCTACAGGGTGGACAGAGACATACTTCAGCAAATCACCGAGCTGTGCCAGCCTCGCCTCAAAGCTAGAACCAAAAGAGGGGAACCCATCCCAGTGGATACCAAGGTATGTGTAGCCTTAAGAATTCTAGCTACAAGTACTTTCCAAAGACCTACTAGGGACATAAGGGTTTCACAGCCATTTGCATCCAGGGTACTCCACCAGTTCCTGGATGCCATGTTACCACATGCCAGTGAGCACATTTACTTCCCCAACACCCATGAGGAGAGGACCAGCAAGATGTGTCTCTTCCACCGTGTAGCAGAATACCCAGCGGTACTGGGTACCATAGACTGCATGCATATCCACATCAAAGCACCACCCAGTGAACAGGGTAGGGTCTATAAAAACCGCAAGGGATTCTCCTCCATCAACTGCCAGGTTGCGTGCAATGCCCAGGGCATTCTCATGAATGTGTGTGCTGGCAGCCCTGGAAGCTATCACGACTCCTACATCTGGCATTGTCACAGCTGTACCAGGCATTTGCCAGTGGGAGCATCCTGTATAGCCATCTGGTGGGGGATGCTGGCTAGGCACTGTAGCCATGGATGATGACACCCATCAGAAATGCACACACACCCACAAAAGAACACCATAATGAGGCACACGGACAAACCAGGATAATTATAGAGCATGTGTTTGGGATGCTCAAGTCATGGTTCCACTGCCTTGACATATCCGGTGGAGTCTTGCAGTACTCACCTGCCACATGTGCACACATGTTCATAGTATGTGCCATGCTACACAATATGATCCTGCAGAAACAACTGCAGCAGGAACAGCACAGGAAATGGCCACACAGCCCACCACCATTACCAAAGTTGACATAGGCACAGAGGGACTCACAGGAGGAGGCCCTGAGCCTGCTCACATAGACAGACAGAGGTGTGCCCAGTATGCTCATGCCTTGGTAAAGAGGCAATGCATAGTACACACACACACTGACACTGTAGGGACCCCAGGACTGACACCTCTCTCTGACTCACACACACAGTAAAATGGATGACACACACATCACATTACCTGTACCTTACCATGTATAGGCAGTGTACTGTGTACATCCAACATAGGCGGCCCTCAAGTACCGTCCTCATAACTGCTGCAAGCACAAGCTAAGTCAGTCTTCTTAACAATAAATGAATGGAATAGTATGTTCTGCTAGCATATCTATGGTAATACTGCATGCATGCAAGGGGAATGGGGTGGCCTACTGGGATAGCAGCATATAACTGACAGCTATGTGGGACACCAGGAAATATCTGGCCAAAACTGGCCTCCACACACTATGCAGTAGTACCCAAGGTGGCAAATCCCACTGCAGTATAGGTGTGAAGATAACTAACTGGGAGGTCATAGATCAGAGACATGGATGTCAGGGTGGGGGGTCCCATAACCACCCCTCACACCCACACAGCAAGTCAGCTGTAGAAAACCACAGAGAAATGTCTGGTAAAGGCATGCAAATTGTGGCAATGTTGAATTAACCCCCTACAGACTCACACAGTGATAGCACAGCAGGACCCACAGTAGCAGTAAGGCTATGAAGGATAAGAAGTCTAAAACTCAAATGTATGCCAGTACAATCTGACATGGGCTCTTTACTGATATGCCTCCAGTCCCCAAGACAGGGCACAATAGTATGGCAAACAGAACCAAAATGTAAAGCAAATATCAGCACAGTCTGCCCAAATGCGTACATTGGACAAGTGTGCCCCCCATATACCCACACAAATGCAATAACATATATGTTTGCATATAAATAGTAGCATAGCACACATTGGCAGGTCTGTACCAATACACATGAATACATGTTGCCTGTCCACAAAATGCAGGGGTCAATGAGCTATGTGTATGTGCGGTTAATACTGTCTGGATCTGGCCAGCACGTTCTCCTGTCAGTCATCTTGTACTGCCCTAGCTACACTGCTGCCTTTGACAGGGCTATGTGAAGATAACTGCAGTGCCAACTCTTACGCATGTCAGTGACACCCACTGCTCTGCCACTGACATACCTGGAAGTCACAGTGCTATGTGGAATATACTACACATATTAGTGACATCTTGAAGGATGTGTAGCAGAGATGCCAATGCTTTTGTGAATATAAGTGCTTTGTGGTACTGTTGCCAGTGGTCATTCTCAATAATCCTTTTTCTTATGTTTGCTTTTACAAATGGCCATGCCTGCACAGTTGAATGCACTCTGTATCCACACCCATAACTCCCAACCTCTGACAACAAGATATCTGGACAAGGGCACAAAGAAAAGTGGAACAATGGCACAATGATAGGCATGTGTTGTAAATATTGCCCTTACATACTGAGAAAGTTCGTAGGGTGAGGGGTATGCAGTAGTGGGAATTGCCTGAGGGTTATGTATTCGGAAACAGTAATGCCTGTATTATTTTGTAACATTATCGGCATGGCTTGGGAGTGCCTTCTGTGTGGAGTCTGCATGTCCTCCCCACGGTTGGGTAGCGTTCGAAAGACATGCGTGCATAAATGGGTGTGCCTTTGTTGAAGGTTGGGCATTGAGCTGGCACCTCGGCATTTCATAAAAATCTACTGCCAATCATTAGCGGACTGGAGTTCCACTGTGGCAACCCCTTACCGGGAAAAAGCCGAAAGACAAACAACAATAACACTTCAATTATATGTAACTACTTTGCCATAAAACACAAGTTTATGTAGAAAGGATGAAACCTCTAGCCAAACACCTGGACAACCTGCCAAAAATGTAAAGGTCAGAGGTATGCACACACAAGGATATGACATCTCAGGTTAGAAAGATACCACAAAAGCAGGATATCCCCAGCCAGTATATGACCAGGTTGCTGGACTGTTTACCCAGCTGTGTGTCATTACTACACTGGCTGTAGCCGCACCTCACAAATGGCCTTGTTGGGTCAAGAATTTATATAGCTGCCCTCATAACATTGGTCTATGCATCATACAACTAGTATTCCTCTGGTAAAGCACTGTGATGATCTGAGGATGTCTGGCACTAGGTAATGACACATTACATTGCAGTTTCAGAATACAGATATGTCAAAAAATGTCTGTGAAACAAAACAAGTACCCTGAAGAAAGTCCTGTGTACTCCTGAGAGGTATGGCTGTAGCACACAAAACCGTGGACTGGAGTACACCTATCTCTGGAAAGGAGTCCCACCCTAACTATAGAAAGTCACACTGGGCATGCTCTTGCACTTAGGGAATCACAGGACATGTTGGAACCCACATCGGAATATATGACTTTATTGTGTATATGTGTCCATGCATACAGACAGCTATGTACACCTCAACTGTCCCCACACACCCACACCCTCAGCCATATGTAGGTGGCCCATATGTGATATATCTGTAACTGTTGCGTGAGATACACACACACATAAATATATGGGCAACAGATAACATATGTCAAACATACACACACATAGATGTGGGGAACTGAGAGACAGACAGTGATACAGAGAGAGGCACAGTGGGACACAGACAGAGTGAGTCACTCACACGGATACCCTGAATGGCATACAGTGATGTCCTGCTGTGGGCAGTAGCATACCAGTTGTAAACAGTCGCATGTGCCAGCATAAAAGGTGAGCCCCATTGTGCCTGCCTGTGTGTGTGTGTGTGTGTGTGTGTGTGTGTGTGTGTGTGTGTGTGTGTGTGTGTGTGTGTGTGTGTGTCTCTGTGTATGTGTGTGTCTGTTTGTAAGAGGAAGTATTTTGATAAGTCTCCCACCCACTGCCCTATTTTATCACCCTTGCTGATGTCACTCCCTTTATCAGCACCTTTGGCAAGGTGTCAGTCCAGTCAGCTCTGTAGTGTGTGTATGATAACTGTGTAACACAATAATACAAATCACTAGGTAGACGGGGGTTCTAATATCAGATCTTGCAAATGAGTGTGTATGTTTGTAAAAAGAAGTATTTTGATAAGTCTCTCACCCAGTGCCCTACTTTATCACTCCTGCTGAAGTCATTCCCCTTATAAGCACCTTTGGCCAGGTGTCAGCCCAGTAAGTTCTGTAGTGCATGCGATAACTATGCACCACTATAGTACAAATAACTATGTAGGTAGGGGTTCTACTCTCAGATCTGGCAAATGTGTGTGTGTGTAAGTGTGTATGTTTGTAGGAAGAAGTATTTTGATAAGTTTACCACCCACTGGCATACTTTTTCAGTCCTGCTGATGTCATTCCCCTTATCAGCACCTTTGGCTAGTTGTCAGTCTAGTAAGCTCTGTAGCGCATGTGATAACTGTGTAACACTATAATACAAATAACTAGATAGGCAGGGGTTAAACTCTCAGATCTGGCAAATGTGTGTGTGGGTGTATAAGTGTGTGTGCAACTGTGTATGTTTGTAGGAAGAAGTATTTTGATAAGTTACTTACACACTGGCCTACTTTTTCAGTCATGCTAATGTCACTCCCCTTATAGGTTCATAGGTGTGTACTAGGCTAATGGCCCTGGAGCCATTACAAGCCTAGCCCATACAAGTGCCCTGCCATTGTGCCACCTGATGTTAGTTCCCAGTGACCCCATCAAGCAGAGTCACTGGAGTGATCCCTGAGGTTAACTTTCTATTACCCATCCACTCATCAACATCTCTCTTGAACAGGGTCATCTAGGTGCTTTTCTTGACATGTATGGGAAGTCTATTCCAATTAAGCGTAGGGTAATGTATATTTAAGGATGGTGGCATTTGATGATTGTTATCTGAAGAAGTTCGTTACTGAACGAAACCTAGGTCATCTTCGTTTGTTCTTGATCATTAAACCGTTTTTGGATTATTCTTTCGCCTTGGAATTTTTTGGTGCAAGCCTGTTGTAAGCTGATTGACTGTTGGCTATTTCTCCTGGTGACCTGGACATCCTTGTTACGTGGTTTTATTAGTTCGTTTTTGTTGTGCCTTGGTTTGGTTTTATGGATAACGAGGGTGAAACGGTTGACCTAGTGAGTGTGCTGCAGCAAATTCAGGTACAATTGAAGGAGCATTCAGAACTCATACATAAATTACTCAATCATGAACAAGTATCTGTTATTAAAAATATGAACGATAGCCTGGGGTTACCGCTCACACAGGCTACACCCAGCCCGGTTTCCCCAGGTGAGGGTTTGAGTGAATCAGTTCCCAGCAACAGTTTTTTGAATGGGAAAGAGCGGTGCGGTAATGATACGTGGAAGAACAACGCGTATTTCTTTAAAGATAGAAAGACCATTGAAAGTACAGTGGTTAACAAAGACACTAAACCCATGAAAGAAATGCTTAAAAGCTTCGAGTTGAAGCTTTTCAAATTAAAAAGAACTCAATTAGAAAATAGTTACCTTATCAGGAATTGTGAACTGGGGATAGTGCCGAAGGGCTTGCGTATGTGGAAATATCCGAATGGAAGTGAAGGTAACAGTGACATGTTAATTGAATTACATGAGTTTTTTAACCACTGTGGCTTGCAATTAATTGAAATCATGGTCAAATTTAATAATATTAAAATTGTAAAGTTAACTGAGGAGTTGGATCAACTTAACAACAACATCAGCAAAGATTTACTATTCGATCAATATTACAACAATTATAAGCATATTATTAAAGATGTTGAAATTAGTTGCGATAACATTTTTCGCCGGAAAAACAATAAAATCGACAGAGACATTAAGAGTTACGAGCTGGGTCTCATTTATCCACTTTCTAAGACAACGGTGAGTCGTCATGGTAACCAGAAACAAAGAGGGCGTTTGTGTAATAGCAGTGATGAGTTAGACGTCATTTCCGGTAAGGAGCAAGGGGAAGTCCGCGACACCAGTACGCACAATGAAGGGGAAACAGAGGAAGGCGTACGGAGGTCCGAGAGACTCAAAAACACAGGACAAAGTGGCGTTAGTACTGATTACCAACGAACTGGAGCTCGGTCTAAAAAAGATTTTTTAGAGAACCAAAAAAACGGGTGGAAAGTACGAAAATAACAACGAGTGAACATGAAGATGCTTCTATGAACTGTACAGATTTTAACTTGGGACATGTGCATGGAGATTTTTTTGGACATAGTTGTTTGAACATTTTATCATTGCATGATGAACAGATGGATATGGGTAAGTGTACAGTTGTTACAGGCACTCAGTTGGCAGGTGACAACAGTATGTATGAGTATGTCGCTTTTAATGATACAGTATTTGAAAATGCATTGTGTGACTCGAAGTTAGTTTCTGAATACACTGGGACCCTGGACAATAATAATTTTTGTTTAGTTCACATTAATGAAAGCAATGTTGGTTATTTGCAAACTAGTGAGGGTATGGAACAAGTAGAAAATGATGAACGACATGTATGTTTGATGTTTAATAATACAAAGGAAGATGTTGACACCATAGATTTGATGAATATGAGTATACACGAATATACCCATAATAGTTTATCATTGGGAGATTTAGGATATGGTGTGCAAGAAACACCTTCTAACTATACACGCATTGAGGAAGATGTTGCAGGACAGACAGTGGATTTAGGGGGTGGGACAACAGACATGAAAGTGAATTTTTATATCAATTTCGACCCGGATGTATATTGTGAAGAGACCAATGTTTGTGAATATTTACAAAATTCAAATCATAGTGAAATTCAAGACACAGATAGCATTATGTATGCAGTACTAAGTCACCCTAAGATTATTGAGAATGAAGTGGGTGACTTTAAGTTATTTAATTATTCGAAGGTTAGTATGAATGAAAAGCAGGTTGACCTTTTTGCAAAAGGTTTTAATTTTGTCCCATGTAAGAAGGGGAACTTGGTTAAATCAGTTATGGAGTTAAAAATGTTTACCCGCAAATTAAATTTAAAAACTTGGTTCAATACGTGTCCGGAGGATGAAAATGTTTATAGACAGAAAGACAAGGTACCAAAAAGACCAAGTGCATTTAATCCTCCGATGAATGATAAAATAGCTATTTTTGAGAAATTAAGCGAGAATGACATGAGGAAATTTTACAAGACTTATAAAAACCCAATGCATTACAACATGCCAAAAGAGGAATATGAGACGTTTAATAATATATGTAAGGAACCAGATATAAGGATCATGAAACCCGATAAGGGTAATGGTGTGGTTGTAACAAATACACAGGATTATATATCTTATATGACTGGCATGTTGCAAGGAGATTCATATGAGGAAGTAAGTCTTAATGAAATATACATAGCGTATGCAAAGATAGATTTAACAATTAAAAATATGTTTTATAAAGGAGAAATATCAGAAGATGAATACAACTATATGATCAACGAATATCCAGTTATTAGTGGAATATTCGGCATACCTAAAATTCATAAAGGTTTGGATAACTTGCAATTTCGACCTATAGTCGATGGTAAGAGGAGTAAGACGTGTTTTGTTAGTCAGTTCTTGGATTATCATCTTAAGAAATGTTTGACCAAGTTTCCTTATATTAGCAAAGACTCTTGGGATTTTTTGGCGAAGATTAAGGAACTAAAAATGAAGGAAGGGTACTCATTTATCACGGTAGATGTATGTAATTTGTTTACCACAATACCTCAGGATATAGGTCTGATATGGCTTGAGGAGCAATTATATGAAACAAAGTTATTTGATCAAGAAAAGATAAATATGTTGGTTAACCTTATGGAAATAGTGTTAATGAACAATTTTATACATTATGAAGGTAACTACTATCAACAGGTTAATGGAGTGGCAATGGGGGCGGCATGCGCCCCCATTTACGCTAATTTGATAATGAGCTACTGGGAATGTAATTACATCTTCAAAACTAAGTATTTTGAACACATAAAACTATACACAAGATACCTCGACGATATATTTATCGTATGGGATGAGAATAAGGAAATGTTGGAATCATTTTTATGGTACATTAATAATACGGTTAGGTTTCTAAAATTTACGCATGAAATTAGTGAGGAGGAAATTTCTTATTTGGATGTGAAATTATCTTATGACAAAATGTGGGGAAAAGTGAAATCTAACATTTACAGAAAACCAACATTTTCCAATGCTTATTTGCATTACACCAGCTGGCACCCTGACCATCAGAAAAAAGCAATTGTTAAAGGGCAGATGGTCAGGGCTGCCAGAATGGTAAGTAATGATGATGAATTTGTGAAAGAACTTAAGTATATATCAAACATGTTCCAAAATAGAGGGTATCCTGAACAGTTATGTGTAAAAATATACAATGAGGTTTCTTACAAAAGGAAAATTGGGTCATATCAAGCCATATTAACATCTACATGTATTAATTTGAGTAATACTAACCATGTGATTATGGAAGAAGTAAAATTAAGTAGCATTCCCTTATATATATCGGTATACAATGATTGTTATCCGATTATTAGGGATATTATTCAGAGGAATTGGGATATTGTAAGCAAAGACAAAAAATTAGGATATTTGTTTAAGGGGGATGTGAAATTTGTGTATAAGAAAGACGCATCCTTTAAAAACAATTTTGAGAGGCATGACAGTTTCAAGAAAAAAACCACATGTAGACAGATAGGAAATTTTAAATGTGGTCGATGCACCATATGTCCCCATATTTATTGTACCAGTGAAAATGTTGTTGTAAACACTTGTAATATTAAATTAAGGGGGCATTATAATTGTTATACATCTAACGTAGTATACCTTGCTTTGTGCCAGGATTGTGATTCTTTCTATGTCGGTAAGACTTCCCGACATTTTAGGGATAGAGTGAGGGAACATCTTTCAGATATTAAAAATCTAAAAACAACTAATGCACTCGCCAGGCACATACAAGGTAATACTGGACATAAATTTAAGTTTTGTATTATACAAAATGTAGTGTATGATGCACAAGGTAAGGTTACAATATTTGATTTGGACATTCATGAATTAAAATGGCAGGTACTTTTAGACGCATGTAATACACCAGGGCTAAATGAGTGTTGTACCATTAAGCCAGTGTTGAAAAGTATCATGGCAAAAGGTAGATAGTTTGTGTCAACACAATGCATAAGTAATGTTCATAGTAACCATTCATGCACTTGTTAGTTAGTTAGTTATTCATCTTATAGTTCATTAATTTAATATTTTATATTATCAATGTTTTTTTATATATATATTTTTAATTTTTATGTTATCTGTACAGTTTATGTATATGTGTTAAGCAGTAAGATTTGGCTTTAATGGATTTTTGGTATCTTTTACCTACAATTTGATACTGTGTGTTTAAATAGATTCACTGACTTTATTGGTATAATTACGCTTAATTGATCCAATTAAGCGTAGGGTAATGTATATTTAAGGAGGGTGGCATTTGATGATTGTTATCTGAAGAAGTTCGTTACTGAACGAAACCTAGGTCATCTTCGTTTGTTCTTGATCATTAAACCGTTTTTGGATTATTCTTTCGCCTTGGAATTTTTTGGTGCAAGCCTGTTGTAAGCTGATTGACTGTTGGCTATTTCTCCTGGTGACCTGGACATCCTTGTTACGTGGTTTTGTAAGAGTAAGTATTTTGATAAGTCTCCCACCCACTGCCCTATTTTATCACCCTTGCTGATGTCACTCCCCCTTTATCAGCACCTTTGGCAAGGTGTCAGTCCAGTCAGCTCTGTAGTGTGTGTATGATAACTGTGTAACACAATAATACAAATCACTAGGTAGACGGGGGTTCTAATATCAGATCTGGCAAATGAGTGTGTATGTTTGTAAAAAGAAGTATTTTGATAAGTCTCTCACCCAGTGCCCTACTTTATCACTCCTGCTGATGTCATTCCCCTTATAAGCATCTTTGGCCAGGTGTCAGCCCAGTAAGTTCTGTAGTGCATGCGATAACTATGCACCACTATAGTACAAATAACTATGTAGGTAGGGGTTCTACTCTCAGATCTGGCAAATGTGTGTGTGTGCAAGTATGTATGTTTGTAGAAAGAAGTATTTTGATAAGTTTCCCACCCACTGGCATACTTTATCAGTCTTGCTGATGTCATTACCCTTATCAGCACCTTTGGCTAGTTGTCAGTCTAGTAAGCTCTGTAGCGCATGTGATAACTGTGTAACACTATAATACAAATAACTAGATAGGCAGGGGTTAAACTCTCAGATCTGGCAAATGTGTGTGTGGGTGTATAAGTGTGTGTGCAACTGTGTATGTTTGTAGGAAGAAGTATTTTGATAAGTTACTTACACACTGGCCTACTTTTTCAGTCAAGCTAATGTCACTCCCCTTATAGGTTCATAGGTGTGTACTAGGCTAATGGCCCTGGAGCCATTACAAGCCTAGCCCATACAAGTGCCCTGCCATTGTGCCACCTGACGTTAGTTCCCAGTGACCCCATCAAGCAGAGTCACTGGAGTGATCCCTGAGGTTAACTTTCTATTACCCATCCACTCATCAACATCTCTCTTGAACAGGGTCATCTAGGTGCTTTTCTTGACATGTATGGGAAGTCTATTCCAGAGCATGTGCAGTCTCTGGGTGAGGAACCTGTCCCTCCTGTATATTGTGTTGATTGTAGTAATGAGGTTAAGGTCCCTGCAGTGTGTGGTGCAAAAAGATTGAGATGTCTTTAGATGTAGCATTTGTAAAAGAGCTGGATCAGACATGGGTTTGCAAGTCAAGCAGAGATCATCTCTAAGTAGGTGATATGAGACAGAGAATAGCTGGAGTATTTTGAGTTTGTCTGTGTAGGACATGTATTCAGTGCCTATGATCCACATTGTGAGGTACTTCTGTGGCCTCTCCAGCTGTTGCAGGTGTCTAGTGAGGTACATGCCAAATGGGCTATTATACTTGATGATTGGTGTAATGAGGGAAGAGTACACAGAGATGATGAACTCTTTCTTCCTGGATGCAAAACCCTTGGTAATGAGATGTGCCACATAGAAGGAGTTCCTGACCACAGTGGCAATGTGGTGGTTAAAGTGGAGGTTGCTGTCAAACTGTGTCCCCAGATTTCTTGTAATGCCTACAGTGTTCAGTGGGCTCCCATTAATGTGGTACTTAGTGGGAATTCAGATTTTACCAAAGGGGCTGATGATGCATTTTGTGGTGTTAAGCTTCAGGCCATGGTTTCCACACCAGTCAGTGGTCTCAGTGAGGCCTTTCTGCAGGATGTCTGCATCACTTGTGGAGTTAATGATGGCTCCCAGCTTGCAGTTGTCTGTGAACTTGGTCATCCAGAGTTCCTCTGTGTTGGCCTGGACTCCTGAAAAATACATGCTGAACAGGAGAGTACCCAGGACTGATAACTGTGGGACTCCACTCATGACTGACTGTCAGTCTGATTTGCAGCTTGCTACTTTCACACTATGTGTTCCATCTGTGAGCCAATTTGCAACCCCTCTAATGATATAGAGGTTGATGCCTAGTTTGGTGGGTTCATCCATAATTCCTGACTGAGGAATGGTATCAAGAGCCTTGACCAGATTGATGTCAGCTGTATGCAGTGTCTTACTGTTATACACAGCTCTGTGACTGACTCAAAGAAGCCAACCAGGTTGATCAGGCATGATTTACCTAAAGCCAAACTGTGTGGGGTCCAGAGTTAGGAGATTACATATATGTTGGTCAATCAGGTCCCTGAAGATGTGCTCCATAGCTCTATATACCAGACTTATCATACTAATGAACTGATAATTCCCAGGGTCTGTAGTTGCCACACCTTTATGGAGAGCGATGACTGTAGCAGTGCACCATTTTGGAGGGACAAAGCCTGAGGTGAGATTGTGACTGAACAGAGCACACAGATGCAGTGATAGGTATCTTTGTAGTTCATGTAGAACGCAGCCAGGGATAATTTGGGTTCCCATGAAAGCTGTATTCTTACCCCTGGACAATGCAGGTGTAACCTGGGTGGTAGTAATCCTGGGTGCCTGGCATTCTTCTAGCAATCTGATTGTTCCCCTGGGGGGATAGAGGTAAAGCTGGCACTGAATGTGTTGGCAAGAATGTTGGCAATATGTGTTGGTTCAGTTTAGGAGGTAGCATTGTGCAGTAACTCAGAGCACTTCTGGGTATTGGTGTGGGGGTTCTTGAAATTACTATCAAATGATTTGTGATTGTTGTCAGTGTCTGCTGCAATTCTGCCATCATAGGTAGCTTTAGATGATTTCATGAGGGATCTCAAGTTGTTGTTGAGGCTAATAGGGGAGTTTTACCACTCTTAGGACTCCACCTGTTTTTGCAACTGTTTCTTCCTTCTGTTGTACAGGTTATTAATGGCAGGGGACCATCAGATTGGCTTCCAGTGTTTGGAGGGGAGTGCCATGGTTTTGTTGGGTATGGCTAGTTCCATGCATTGATGTACATATTTATACAGTGCATTTGTGTATGATTCGGTGCTGTGAAGTTAGCCACCTATGTTCTTATGAGTCCAAAGACAGCTTTGGAGAAGTTTTACAAGGTGGTTACCTTTGCGGGGGGTTGGGTGAGATGTGGATTTCCATGGTGATTACTCTGTGTTGGATCTGACCAGGTAGTGATTGACTACTGTTGTCAAGCAATGGTCCCATATGTTAGTAATCAACACAGGTCAAGGATGTTGCTTCCTCTACTGGGTGTCAGAATACGCTGGTCCAGGGCATTGGAACTGATGAATTCCAGGAAGTGTTGTGCCAGTGTATTGGTGCTTGAGTATCTTACCCAATTGATGGAGGGATAGTTGAACTCTCTTAGTATGAGAGTGTTGTGTTGGTCCTTGATAGATTCCAAGGTGTTGAGGAATGTGGATTGAGTCTAGGGACATGGATGTAGACCTATAGCAGGCTATGACCTGGATTGCACTACTACCCAATGTCAGTTGTACCTGAAGTATCCCAGATGCATTATGCTACGATACTACTCTGGATGTGTGCATATCCATTACTAATATGGAGACACCACTGCCTTTGTAGCTGTTGTCTATGTTTTGGGGCTTACAGGTGTGGAATGAGTCATAGGCTGGTAGTGCAGGGGTGCTGTCTGCTGCTGTAAACCAGATCTCCATTACAGCACAAATGTCAATGTTCTCCATTTTGAGGAGTGATTCAACTGGCTGCATCTTGAAATGTAGATGTCTAGTGTTGAGCAGCATGACCCTCAGATTGCATATATGTACAGCTGTTATGGTGGTAATTTGATTTGGAGCACCACCTAAAAAGGCACTATAGGGGTGGCAAGACACTTAGCCAGTACCTGGAAACCCAGGGATGACAGATGCAGGCCATCTCTGGCAAGCCATCACAGTCTGTCTATCATGTCATCCCAAGCAGACAGATACTGAATCCCATGAGAGTGACACCAGACACCTAAGCCAGTTGTTGAAGTCAATCATTTGTTTTTTTGTACTGCGGTATCATTCTGGGTGACAGTAGTATACTGCTCAGGGCTACTGTCATACCTGCCTGGCCCACATAATCTGAGAGCTCCACCATGTCTCTTTTCATATAGTCCATGGAGGTGTGTCTCAGGTCATCCACACACACATGGACAATGACAGAGTGATTCTTGTAGTTGTGGAGTGACCTGACTGGGTGTGTTATGTGTTGGATTCTGGCACTAATAGACAGCTGACTGTTACCTTCTCAGTGTTCAACCTAGTGAGCGGGGCATCTGTATGCCTCACTATTGATTCACCTATGATTACTGAATCAGGCAAAGTGGTTAGCCTTTGGGGCTTAGGTTGAGGGGCACACTGTGTAGGTGAGATATGTGTCCTGTGGTTTGTGCAGTGTTGTGGTGATTGAGTGGGTGTCTGTCTTGGTGGTCTCTGCTGTTTGGGTAAATGTCTACTGAGTGCCTCTGTGAAGGTGGGTGTGTGGTTATTGTTTGTATATCAGAGTTGTGATAGTGTGTGTTTTGGAGGGGTATGTGTTCCAAGTAGTGTGTTGCAGGTGTTGACCCTTCTCCTCTTGACCAGCTAGTCCAGTCTTCACTGGAGAGTGCATATCTTCCAATTCAGTGATATAGGGGTATCTCTCACAAGTCTGAGTGTTGGGAGTTTAGAGGAGAGGGTTGTCTGTGTACATGAGACAGTTGCAACAGTGTCTCAGAATGCCCAAGTGCACCAGGTTAAGGGGCAAAAGCACAGAGAACTACACTTTAATCATGCCAGGAGTGGTGGTCATAACTACTAAGTACTGGAGCTAATTCCATGAGGAATGACTAATGCTGATGGCTCTCAGGTGCGCTAGAATAATTGATAAAAAAATGTTGAAGTTCAAAGCTATTAGGCTATTTGAAGTGCAGAAACGAAAGAACTAGCAAGATCTAAGGGAAAAACCGAAGGCAGACTTTCAGTCACCTGTAACAGTTTACCTCAGCTGTGCAATTATCAGCACCTTTGGCCAATTGTCAACCCAGTAAGCTCTGTAGCACATGTGATAAATGTGTATCACTATGGTACAAATAACTAGATAGGCAGGGTTTTTAATCTCAATACTGGCAAGTGTTTGTGTGGGAATCATATACTGTGTGTGTTGTACCATTTTGAGTTATGTACCACCCTGTAAACATCCCATCACCCTACTTTTCTAGACCTGCTGATGTTATTCACCTTAGAAGTACCTTGAGACTAGTGGAAATCATGTAAACTCCATGGCCGTCTGATAACTGTGTTACACTATAGTAGAAATAACTAGATAGGTAGGGGTTCTAATCTCACTATGGTCAACTGTGTGTGAGAATCATATACTGTGTGGGTTATACCATTCTGAGTTGTGTACCACCCTGTAAACGTCTCCTCACCCTACTTTACTAGGCTTGGCAATGTCATTCACCTTATTAGTACCTTGGGACTAGATTAAATCATGTATGTTCCGTGGCAGGTCTGATAACTGTGTAACACTATAGTAGACATAACTAGATAGATAGGGGTTCTAATCTCAATACTGGCAAGTGTGTGTCTTTGGGTGAAGATCATATCCTGTTTGGCTGATGCCATTTTGATTTGTTTACCATCCACCCCTGTTTACCACCTCCTGATGGCATTACTTTATATAGCATGGTAATGGCATCTGCCTGACATGCAGCATGTTAAACCATTGTGCATGCCATACCAGTCCTCTGTACAGATGTCTATGGAATATCTAGATGTTTGCAACCTATACGTGGTCTGTGTCCCTTAACAATACCCATGTATGTGATACTGTTGCCAAATCAGCCACAGTGTGTGTAGTGACACACATGCCAGCATCAGGCATTATACCTGAGTGAAACATCATGCTGATACAATGTCTGCTACACTATCACTTGTCCAGGCTTGTAGGAGCAATACATGACTCCACATCCTATTTCTGGTGGGTTATGTCAACATCCATGAAGGCATTCAGAACATTACATGTTGTAAGAGGTAGTGTGTTATGTTCCATGCATATAATCTATGTGGGGCATGTTATGTGTATGTAGTAGTACAGTACATCAAGGTGGGAATGTAGGTTTACTAATTTGTCTATTCCCAACTGTGTTTATGTTACTGTGTGGACATCCCCTGTGTCAGTCCTTACTGTGTGTATGCATATGATATACCATTTGGTCTCCATTTGGTTCCACATGTTGAACTCAGTAATACATACCATAAACCTGTCCTACAAAGTATCATGCATGCCCTGATCAACTGTATCAGGGTTGAATGTATGGGAAAGAAATGGCATGGCCAACAGGTGTCGACAGGTGAATCTATTGCAGTTAATGTAATGGCTACGCATGTAAGGGACCTGCTGACAGTACTGCAGTAACCTGTTCTCTATGTATGAGCCTGTGGTACTACACAACACTGAGCTGACATGTCTGAAGGCTACCTGCCTGTGACAAGGGGTATGTATGCAAGGTCACACTGTCTGACAACTGTGTTCCTCATACACTGTTGCATGCATACACAGCTTGTATATGTACATATAAAGCTGTACCTTGCCTATGACACAGTCAGTGTATTCCCACTCTGCCATACTCCCTCTTGGGAATGTCTGCAGGGCCACAGCCTGCAGACACACAGACACCTGGAACACAAACAGAATACAGCATGTTATACTGCATCCAATCAGTGGTACTAACAGCAATAATGCATCCTGCCTAATAAGGTACATACACCTGTATGTGCACCCATAACAAATGCAAGCAGACAGCACCTTACATAGTATTACATAGCTGCACTGTACTATAGTCACCCTGTGCATCAGACCCATATTAACATGTCCCTGCATCGATGGTATGGATGACAGGGAGGCGGCACAGGTATCATCATATGCACAGGGTCTGGTGTGGGTTTGCCAGAAGCCTAGGCTTGGCCATACTGTTGACATCATGTGTGTATGTTTGGAGGGGTATCCAATATATAGGCTGTGCAGAGGTTCTGTGTGTGTCTGGAGGTGACCTGCCTGTAATACAGATGTGTGTGTGTATGTATGCACAAGGTCACACCATGTGGCTGCCCTATACTGGGTTACATTAGACAGCTGTGGACTGTACATGGCAGGGTGTCCAGTTCACCGTCTTTGGCCACAGACACAGGAAATGGTCCTGCCAGGGGTATCACTGGCACCACCAGGACCAAGGCCAGATGTGGTACTGCTTCCTGATGGTGACTGCTGTCTGCTGGATCTGTGCCCCTGATGGGAATGGACAGGACCACATGCCCATGGCCTGCTCCAATGTGAAGTGGACAGCAACCCCTCTTCAGTAGTGCCTGTGTCACTGCCACTATGGGAGTGTGAAAGTGCACAGCCCATAGACTCTCAGCTGTTGTTGGCGCTGACCTATGTCCATGTGGCCGATGCCCATCTCCCACCACACACTGTAGCACAGACATGCCACTGTCGAGGATTGCCAAGGTCTCACCCACTGTCTATTCATGACCTCAGTATTTTGATGTGTGGACCCAACAAGGTCATGTATGTCACCACATACATCAGAGAGAGTTGCATCGACCACCCTAGGTATTTGTGTGTTGTGTGTGCCTGTGCATCCATGACAGCCTGGAACATGCATCTGATGACTCCTTCTCTGGCACTTGCAACAGTGGCCTGATGAGCAGCATTCCTCCTGCAAGCACCCCTGTCCATCCGCCTGTGTGGGACCTTGCCTGCACTCTGGCTATGCCCAGTATCTGCACTCACACCTACCATAGTCACCACACTAGCCTGTTCAATGCCACCACATGCTAACTGTCCATCATCTGTAGCCACTGGTGACGGGGTATGTGTGGGCATTATCACTGTGTGCGAGGATGTTGTGGAGAAGAGTGGGGTGCCAACCAATGGCACAGATTCAGCCCCTGACAGCCTCACCTGTACCTCACTATTCCTATCATCATTGTCAGAGTCTGCAAAGATAATGATATCAATTTCCAAGCTGGAGGGACCCCAAACCCCATTGCCACCTGTGAGGGGAAGACAACATATGCACACTAATACCTGCACTTTGAGGTGGAGTGGTACGCACATGCACACATACACACACACACACACACACACACACACACACACACACACACACACACACACACAGGTGAGGTGACACAAATCTGTTACACAGACCACATATTACCCAAATGGTGACATGCATGACAAATGACCCACAACATCATGCATTGCAGCCAGTTTTACTTCATGTAACTAGCAATATAGTGCTCTGGGATATGTGATTAGTGTTAGTAGGGGATGGCCCTTCACCAGCACGGACTGCACCGATGTACACAACATTGCTGTTCACCTGTATAGCACAGTGGCAAGTACTACAGAACATACCTCACAACTGTACAGATCCTTGCAGGATGTATAGATGTCTAGCTCATATGTTTGCTCTGTTTCTCATAACCCCTGTGTTTCTATGATACATAACTGGGATGATCTGAGGAGTGACATCACTGATTAATGACAGACCTCCAAACCAGCAGTGAATGTATGGTCACACAAATCCTAATACACCACAAATTGTCTAAGCTTACAGTGGATATGATAAGTGTACGCAACCCTCTTAACATACCATGTTCTTGTAGTATATGAAATGATGCCACAATAATGCATTCATATATGTTACCCACCTTTCATGTGACATATGACCTGTGCAATCCAATCGATAAACAAACAAATGTGTTACGTGTAAAATATAATGACTGCAATATGTACAATATGGTGGTTGCATAAGTGTGCACACACTTAAAATGATACTTTGTTGAAGCACCTTGAAAGTGACTTACAGCATTCACTCTTCTTGTGAAGGTGTCTATCAGCATGGCACATCTTGACTTGGTATTATTTGGCCACTCTGCCATGCAAAGGTCACCCAACTCTGTTAGATTGCAAGGGCAGCTCATGTGCACAGCCCTCATCAGGTCATACTGGGGTTTGTCTATCTGGTATAGGTCTAGGCTCTGACTGGGCTAATCCATAACCATGAGTGTGTTCAGGTGGAGCCTTCCTTAGATAGCTTTTGATATATGCTTGGGGTCTTTGTCATGTTGAAGGCTGACACCCCTCCCCATCCTCAGTGTTCTTGCAGATGCCTGATTGATTTGGGCCAGACGTGGGTGTTATTTGGAACTGTTCAGAATTTCCACCACCATGACTACAGGCCCAGTTCTAGCTTTGGAACAACATCCCCACAGCAGGCTACTGCCACCAGCGTGATTCACCATGGAGATGTTGGTGTTCAGGTTAAGAGGGGTGTTGCTTGTGCACCACACATACCTTTTGGTATTGAGGCTGTCAGGTCAATCCATAGTCTCATTACACCATAACATATTTTCACACATGCCTTTGGGAAACTTGATGTGCTGTACTGCAAATTGTATCCACCCCTGGATGTTTTTTGGTGTGGGGAAATGCTTCCATCTTCTGAGCATACCCCATAGGCCAGACATATGCAGAATATGGGAGAGTATTCTCACATGTAGTACACAACACCAGTACTTGCAAGGGATTCCTGGAACTCCCTCAGTGTTGCTGTATGTCTCCTGACAGCCTCTCTGACCATGTTTTGACATGTCTTGTCATCATTTTTGGAGGGACATCAGGTTCTTTTCAACAGCATGTTGTCCCATATTCAATCCACCTTTTGATGACTTTCTCCACTGTGTTCCATGGTGTATGAAATGCTGTGGTAATGTTGTTGTACCCTACTCTTGACTGATACCTTTCAAATATGAGATCCCTTTGCTGCTTTGTAAGCTGTCTGCAAGCCATGGCTGTTGCTGTTGCAGGTAACTGAGCAAATGTCATGATTATCCCACTTGGACAGCAGACTGTCATTTGTGTGTTACTCAGAGAGCCTTTACTTGATGGCAGGTGTGTACCCAAGCAGACTGAATGCTGTCAATAAATCACAAGCTGCTGCAATAAAATATTATTTGAAGGGTGTGCACACATATGCATCCAGCTTATTGTAAGGTTTGTATACTCCGTATTTGGTGCACAACAGATTGATTGGCTTTAAAACTGAATTGTACATGTACTAGGTTACATTACAGGTTGGAAAAGGTGTGGACTAACATATTGTGGTCTCAATTTGTATATATATCACAAACACCTGGCATCTTAACAGGGGTGTGTACACTGTTTATATCCACTGTATGAGTAATGTTTCACACATGTCCCTACCTTAGGCTGTTTGTCCCCTCATTTTGTTGGTCTCTGTCCAGACGTCTTGCATTGACAGGTTGAGGTATGCTACAGGGATGTTACATTTTCTTCAGATAGGCCTCTGTGGTGACCACTGTGATCCAATGCAGTTAACCCCAGCACATGTGAACATGCACATAAAGCAATATGGCTATGAGTGACAGTTTTGTGCATGGTACACTTAATGGCCTTCACATGCCTGGGATACTGGCAAACCACAAGAGAACAATTCCATACTCACCAGCTTCAGGCTGCCATCCCACATGCAGACTTGATGGACCTTGGTAGTTGTGGGAGATAAGCATTGTCAGTCGACTCACATGTGGCATTGGTACAGGATGGATGCAGCATGTCTGCACGTTTACAGTATAACCCCCAATACTACACAATTTGCTGTCCTTCACCATAGATGTGTACTTCTGTACATTAGAAAACCCCATCCATGACTGCAATCTGACCTGACAAATGCATGTAGATACTCTACATGTATGTCTGCTACACTAGTTTAGTAATCTCCACTGGGGCCTTACCTGTACACTCCTAGTCCATTGTCTGGGTGTCACCCACCTCCAGCATGTGGGGGGGTCTGTACCCTCATGTTGTACTTGGATGGGTGCCCCAAGGTTGCCAAAGAGCTCCTCGGTGGGTGTCAGTGGGGGCTTCATGGCTGGGCCCCCTCCTGTAGCTGTGTGGTCCATGACCACTGCAGCAGCCCTTTGCCGGGCATGGCGTTTGAGGTAATTTGCACAATGCCAGACCTGCTTGTATGTACTTGCGTGCAAGCTGACATCATTTAACTTGTGGACTAGGTCATCCCACAGGCCGATCCTCTCCTGCAAATGTTGCTGGCTCCAGCCAAACATTATGGCATGGTTCTATGGTATGGCTTCTATGATTATATTTGTCTCAGCCGCTGAGAAAGTAGACCTTTGCTGATGTGACATTGCACCTGGAAGACATAAAAAGGGAAACACATCACATGACCTCATACATTTGGCAACAGTATGTACAGAACCTGCACAGCTACATTAAATAGCAGTAGCCACCACTCACAACCACAACATACCCCTATAATCTATCAGCACTGTATCTGCTTGCATTGCACTGCTGGTCCTGATGTGTCATATTCCCCACAATAAGGGCTAGTTAATTTTATAATCCTCTACTCCTCATTCATGTCTATGTAGAGGGGTGACACTGGCCATCTTCCATGCAGATGGGGTGTGGATGGTGCCAAGGCTTGGTGTGACTACAGTGTGTAATGGAGCTGGGGTCACATACCTGAGTTCATGTAGGATGCGGACAGGGATGTCATCAGGTCGGTGGATACTTAAGTTTGTTGCCTTTCAGTAGGCAATATGTACCTTCTCACTGGTGATGAGGGGAGGGGTATGAGTGCTGTGAATATCTACCTATAGTGATGCTGAGCCAGGGGGTGATGTTTGTCCTAAACCTATTTGCAGCAGGTTGGCTATAGCTATGTTGTTTATGTGGTCTGATTGACCACCATTACAGTATGGGTTGGTTTGTTGCCTCTGAAATTGCAGACATATGTGAAGATGGCCTTGTGATTGACCTTGGTGGATGTGTCCAATTTGTACTCATAGTTAGCCTTACAGTACTCCACCTGTGACCTTATATGCTTGATCAGACAAAGACTGACTTGATACCAAGTTGGTGCCAGCTTTTAATTTGCCCTGTACAGCCAATATAGGGACCAAGTCCATGGTTTGTTTATTGCTGCTGTCCAGCAAAGGGGATTACTCTGCTTTGATGGAGGCAGGTTTTACAACTAAGGTATTGCTGAGTCCATACAGCTATGTTGGTGTTCATATAGCTGTTTGTAGTAGACATGGGCAACACTCATAACACAGTTGGACACCTCGCCAATTTCAAACTGATAATCATGCTTATTGTAGTACCCATGGCTGAGTCAGGGCAATGCAACAACCAGTAGCTGTAGAAATGTCACTCTGTTGGATGCACAGTAACTAAGATTACACATGTGTACAACATGTACAGCTTATTTAACTGACATTTTGCATCCCATGTCTGTTGCTATGAGGCAGCCAGATACACCTACTCATACTGACATGTGCTTGGGTAATACCTGATATACATTTCTGTTCTATGCCAGTATGGCACACTGTATTCACACTCTTGCTGCCCAGTCATCCCTCTCAACCCATCAGAGCAGGACATCTGTAGGACACCGCACATACATGGGGTGCAATGGGACAAAATTGTGACAGAGGAAATTGTAGTTAGGCAGCAGAGACTGTTGTTCTGCAAGATGACATTGATGATCAAGAAGAGGAGGAGTGTGAGGGCAGCACCAAGGATCAGATGGTGGGAACTGGAAAAGGGTGATTGTGAGGTGGAGTTCAGGGAAGAGTTAAGACAGGCACTGGGTGGCAGTGACAATTTACTACATATCTGGATAAGTACAGCAGAGCTAGTACAGGAGATGGCTAGAAAGATGCTAGTTGTGACATGTGGATGGAGGAAGGAGTACAAGGACACCTGGTAGTGGACTGAGGAAGTGAAGGACAGTATACAGAGAAAGAGATTGGGGATGAAGGAATAGGATTGTCTGAGAGATGAGGAAAGTAGACAGGAGTATGAGGAGATGAGGTGCATGGCAAAGAGAGAGGTGGCAAAGGCTAAGGATGAGGCATATGATGACTTGTACGATAGGTTGGACACTAAGGAGGGATGACAGGACTTATACTGGTTGACTAGACAGAGGGACTGAGCTAGGAAAGATGTGGAGCAGGTAAAGGTGATAAAGGATAATGAGGGAAACATACTCACAAGCGAGGAGAGTGTGTTGAGCAGCTGGACAGAGTACTATGAGAGGCTGATGAATGAAGAGAAAGAGAGAGAGGGTTGGATGATGTAAGTATGGTGAATCAGGAAGTGCTATGGCTTACCAAGGAGGAATGATACCTATGAAGAGGATGAATACTGGAAAGTTTGTTGGTCCACATGACACACCTGTGGTAGCATGGAGGTGTTTAGAGGAAATGGCAGTGGTGTTTTTCACCAGATTGTTTAATGATATCTTGGAAAGTGAGAGGTTGCATGTGGAGTTTTAAGAATAAGGTTGTTGTGTAGAGCTGTAGTAACTAGAGAGGGTAACATTAATTAGTCACACATGAAGTCATGGGAATGAGGACTGGAGCTAGGTGATGAGTAGTGTCAAGTCAAGGCAAAATTTATTTATATAGCACCTTACAGACAATAAATGCCATCAAAGTGCTTTACAAAACAATAATCAAAAAAAACAATAAATAACATATAAAATTAAAAATTAACTAAAAATAACAAATAACATAAAACAAAACAACATTAACAATCATTTCACCTCATTAAAGGCCAATTCATAAAAATAAGTTTTAAGGTTTTGCTTAAAAATTGTCACAGAAGAAGACTGTCGAATGTATAATGGAAGCTCATTCCAAAGTTTTGGAGCTGCGACTGAAAAAGCTCTATCACCCCTCATCTTTAGTCGTGCCTGGGAACCACAAGTAGAGACAGATCTTCTGACCGGTGTCCGATTGGGAATATAAGCATGGAGCATATCTGCCAGATATACTGGCGCTAGACCATTTAAAGCTTTAAAGGCCAATAACAAAATTTTAAAACGAACCCTGAAAAAAACAGGTAACCAATGCAATGCCGCCAATACAGGCATTACATGGTCAAACTTTCGTTTGCCCTCCAAGAATTTCCCAGCAGCATTTTGAACAAGTTGCAAACGGGCTAAAGCACCTTGGCTCACTCCAAATAAAATAGAATTTCAATAATCGAGCTGTGAGGTTATAAATGCATGTACAACAACTTCCAAATCACCTTTAGACAAAAATGTTTTTACCTTAGCCAAGCGCCTTAATTGATAAAAAGAGGATGACACCACCCCATTTATATGTCCCCTAAAACAACGATCTTTATCCATCTTCACTCCCAGATTTACAACAGAATCCTTCAAATAAGAAGTTAATACACCACAGTCTACCATAGAAAAATCAGCATGGTGACTAGGACTAAAAAGTACTACTTCTGTCTTCCCTTCATTCAAACTCAAAAAGTTTTCTGCCATCCATAGCTTAACCTCAAACAAACAATCCAACACCTTTGAAATTGAGCAACCATCAGCCTCATCCAAAGGTAAATACAATTGACAATCATCAGCATATAAATGAAAATCAATACCATATTTACGCATTATATTGCCCAAAGGCAAAATATACACAGAAAACAATAAAGGTCCCAATATTGAACCCTGCGGAACACCCCAAGGAAGATGAACAAAATCAGATGTAAACCCGCCCATCTGAACACACACCATTCTATTTAGAAGGTAAGATCGAAACCAATTTAAAGCCAAGCCTGTTATACCCACATAATGCTCAAGACGATACAACAATATTTCATGATCTACTGTATCAAAGGCAGCTGTTAAATCCAACAAAACAAGCAATACAAATTTTCCACTATCAGTGATAAGAAAAACATCATTTAAAACCTTTAGCAAAGCTGTCTCAGTACTATGTATAGGTTTAAAACCAGATTGAAAGTTTTCCAAAAAATTATTTTCATTCAGGAAATCTAACAATTGGCCATAGACACATCTCTCCATCACTTTACTTAAAAAAGGAAGCTTAGAGATTGGCCTAAAATTAGACAATACAGATGCATCAAGCCCAGGTTTTTTTAATAGTGGATGAATGATTGCTCTTTTAAAATCAGTAGGCACAATCCCGGAAACCAAACTGGTATTAATTATTTCCAACAAAACCGGAGCTACTGTTGGAAACACATCCTTCAAAACTCTAGGAGGTAAAATATCCTCAGGAGAACCACTAAGCTTAACTTCAGACATCAATTTAGTTAAATCAGCCAAAGTTATTGGCTGAAAAACACACAACTTCTCTGAGACGGACAAAAAAGTATCCGGCAGAGAACATACAGATACAACTAATCTCAACCTCAAAACCTTGTCCAGAAAAAAATTTAAAAACTCATTACACACTGTAATTGAAGCCTGAACTGGAAAATAATCTTGTGCATTAAGAACAGAATCAATTACATCATACAAAACCCGCGGGTTATGAGAATTGACATTAACAAGATTAGAATAATATGTCCTCTTTGCAGATAATACAACATCCTGATAAACCTTCCAACTTTCCCGAAAGGCAATTAGGAACACATGAAGTTTGCTCTTTTTCCATTTCCTTTCACATCTCCTACATTCCCTCCTTGCAGCTCTAGTAGTGTCCGTTGACCACCAGTTTATCACTGAACTTTTCCTCTTCATGCGTAATGGTGCAACAATATCCAGAATATCTTTACAAGTCTTATTAAAATAATTTAACAGACCATCAGATGAAGAATATTCTGGAAAACAAGTCAACACCTCACTAAATAAAGATGAAAACTTCACTGAGGTATCTTGACTAAAAAAACGACAAAGCCTTACTGGTGCAACAGATTTAACAACGTTTGTAGGCAGTATAACATCAAATAAAATAGGCTTATGATCCAAAAACACAGCATCTTAAATAATCAAATTTGTCACATTGAACCCAAATGATAGCACAAGATCCAATGTATGACCACTTTCCTGAGTGGCCCCACTAACAGACTGATTTAAGCCAAAATAATTCACCAGATCATTAAACTCCGAAACAAGTGGCTTTCCCGGACAGCACACATGAATATTAAAGTCTCCAAGTAACATAATCTGATCATATCTCAGAACATATTCAGCTAGGGGGCGTGGCCAAGGATGAACACAGGATAGCAGCAGATTTCTTCAGCTCCACCAATTTCATTACATTGACAGGAATTAATTACTTAAAAAATTAATTTTTGAAGTAATTTTCTTTCTAAATAT
Organism: Protopterus annectens; assembly: GCF_019279795.1. NCBI lineage: Eukaryota > Metazoa > Chordata > Ceratodontiformes > Protopteridae > Protopterus > Protopterus annectens. Next base: position 1,388,280,706 of record NC_056746.1, on the reverse strand, counting down.
GTTTGTTTTATATAGTTCTTGAACTATATCTAAAAAGGAAAGGAAATCTTAATAATATTCCTGTCAGAAATTACTTTGGAAATTTTCCTGTCAGTTTATCAGTCTGAAATAAGTTCCAGTAAGACAAATTCTCAAGACTCCAGCATCAAGAAAGAACTTCAGTCTCTGATAATTATAGACCAGCAACTTACTGCTAAGATGGATAAAATGGATACTAAAATAGACACTTTCATAGAAAAAACTACAAAACAAATAGACTTGTTACATATGGACCTGCAACAACAGAAGATCCAGATGACAGGCATAGAAGAAGCTGTGAATGACATGGAAAATAGAATACAAGAAGAGGAAATCAACATTGAGTTTCTGC